>NC_059277.1:4722500-4740000 GCF_017591435.1 Portunus trituberculatus
TTTCTCTTCTTTTATTTCTTTCTTGTTGTTTCTAGTCAGTCAGTCAGTGAATTATTTGTTTATATATTCGTTAGTTCATATTTCTCTCTCTCTCTCTCTCTCTCTCTCTCTCTCTCTCTCTCTCTCTCTCTCTCTCTCTTTCTCTCAAGAATTGCAGGTCAAGGTCAGTATTCTAGCTTCATTATCTTACTGTGTGTGTGTGTGTGTGTGTGTGTGTGTGTGTGTGTGTGTGTGTGTGTGTGTGTGTGTGTGTGTGTTGGCGTCTTCCGTATAAATAAACTCTGGCGCATTTTTTTTGTTATCTAAGAATTATGTAAGATGAAAACCGGGTCTCTCTCTCTCTCTCTCTCTCTCTCTCTCTCTCTCTCTCTCTCTCTCTCTCTCTCTTTTCATACATTATCCTTTTGTCCTCCTCTATCACTGGGTCCACCACCACCACTACCACTATCTAACCTCCTCCTCCTCCTCCTCCTCCTCCTCCTCCTCCTCCTCCTCCTCCTCCTCCTCCTCCTCCTCCTCCTCTTCCTCGTCCGCGTCCTCGTCCTCATTAGCATGTATCACACCAACACGTCCCGTAACCCTACATGAGAGTGATCAGGTTACTACTACAGAACTCTACAAAAGAGGCGGTAGCTCAAGGCTCATCGCCTCTTTCGCTGGCGTCAAGGAATCCATAGGGGTTTTTGTGCTGGAACTTCCTTCATCCTCTTATGGTAGCCCTTTGCCTGTTCCCTTACAATATAAGCTTGTAAGGAGTGTGTAACAAGGCTCTTCTTACTATGAAGGAGGTGAGGAGTACTACTACTATTACTACTTCTACTACTACTACTACTACTACTACTACTACTACTACTACTACTACTATTTCTTCTTTTACTACTACTACTACTACGATTACTACTGCTACTACTGCTGTTGCTGCTGTTATCATTCTTAAACTAGAAACAAAATTAATGAGCATAGATTTGAACAGATAGGAGAGAGAGAGAGAGAGAGAGAGAGAGAGAGAGAGAGAGAGAGAGAGAGAGAGAGAGAGAGAGAGAGAGAGAGAGAGAGAGTTAAGTATGGTTTCACTTTTATGAGACAAGTGACCTTTCCTCGACTTTCTTTTAGAGAGAGAGAGAGAGAGAGAGAGAGAGAGAGAGAGAGAGAGAGAGAGAGAGAGAGAGAGTCAACGTCCCAGTTTCGAGGTGGCGACAAAGAGGCGCGAGAAGAGGAAGACAAACGTTAGGAGGGAAAATGACGAGACGAGATTGCTGTGTGTGTGTGTGTGTGTGTGTGTGTGTGTGTGTGTGTGTGTGTGTGTGTGTGTGTGTGTGTGTGTGTAAGTAGGAAAGAATGTACTCTTCTCTTTGTCATGTATGGATGATAGTCGTGGGAGTAGTAGCTGTAGTAGCAGTGGTGGCAATAGTAGTAGTAGTAGTAGTAGTAGTAGTAGTAGTAGTAGTAGTAGTAGTAGTAGTAGTCGTAGCCGCAGTAGTAGTAATAGTAGTAGTAGTAGTAGCAGTAGTAGTAGTAGTAGTAGTAGTAGTAGTAGTAGTAGTAGTAGTAGTAGTAGTAGTAGTAGTAGTAGTAGTAGCAGTAGCAGGTGTCTGAAACTCATTCATATGTGACTAAGAAGAAAACCTCCGTTGCTTTCCCTCCCTCCCCCACCTCACCCCCGTTCACCCTCCCTTCCATCCTACAAGCTTGCCTCCCTTCCTCCCTCACCCTCACCCTCCGTTCCCTCCCTTACACATTAGCAGCCTCTCCCATTCCAAGGTCCTTTACGCCCCTTCCCCCTTACACGGTCACCCTAGCAACCAATTCTTACATCACCCTTCCTTGCGTCACTCTAAAAACACCCTGCATTCTCACTCTAAGACTTTTTCACCCTGGCAAGTGTTTCTGTACCACCTTTTTTCTTTGTCACCCTGAAACACCCTGCCTTCTCAAGTTAGGTCCTTAAATCTTTTCTTCACCCCTGTAATCTTCTTATATCACCCTTTATTCCTCTTTGTCATCCTCAGACACTTGAAATCTCATCCTTTAGCTCTTCTGTTCTATTTATCTTACATTTTTACCGTTGGAATCCTTCTCATGTCACTTTTGTTTCTCTGTCGAACTCAAACACCCTTGAATTATCACCCTATGATCTCACACTGTTAAAATCCCACTGCTTCATTCTAAACAATCTTACTACGTCATTCTTTCCCTGTCACCCTAAAAACACTTGATATTTTCACGTTACAACTTTCAAATCTTAAGCTCCTCACCTTACCAACTCCTTCTGTATCACCTGTTTTCTCTGTCACCCTAATACATCACTGAATTTTATATCCTAATGCGCTTATACCGTTCAATTTTTGCGTCCTCTACGTCCTTCCTTCTCCCTGTCACCCTGAAACTCACACTGCATCATCACCCGCATTCTTGCACCATTCTTCGTCGCGTCATCCTGAGTCATCATGAACATTTTTCTGGAGCAATCATAAACAATTTCACGCTTCACCCTAAAACTCTTATGCGGGTCTAGCATACAATAAAACACATTTAAAAAAAAAAAAACATCTAAAATGCACTTGGAATACTTGGCAGTCTTATAACAAGGTAAATAAAGACGAAGTGACAAGAAAAAGGATGTAAAATAATAAAATACACTTGAAATACATTTAAATTCCATCTACGTAAACACTATAAATAAGGTAATACATGGGATTCATACAACACTTCGTTACAACACAAACAACTGCTTAGAATACACTTGAAATATACTGAACACTCCGGTTACGTTAGATTAGATAAATTTAGGTATGGTTAGATTGGTTTAGGTTAGGTTGGACTGGCTTAAAACACTCTTGAAGTAGACTAATAATATTCAAATACATTCAAGACACACTTTATATATTAACAAAAAAAAAAAAAAGTTCTGTTGATTTAATAGGGTATAAAGGGATTTTCAAGGATGTTTCGTGATAAGAGTGAGAGGTTAACAAGGATTCTGTATATCTAATAGGGCGTTGTGGAATTGATACAGGTTTTCATGGATATTTTAACGATCCGAGTGATAGTTTAACATAGATTCCTTACACTTAACAGGCTGTGGTGAAAGTTTATGCGATTTTTTTTTGTGTGTGTTTTCGTGATGTTGGTGATAGTTTAAAAAAAAGGATCTGTAAGTTTGATAGACTGTAGTGGAAAATATTAAGGATTTTAGAAGTATTTTCATAATTCAAGTGATGGTTTGGCCAATATAGTATATATTTAATAGACTGTAGGGAAAGTCATACACATTTCCAAAGATAAATTCATAATTCCAGTGATAGTTTGATAAGAGTTCAGTACAATTAACACACTACAGTGCAAGATACGCGGCTTATCAAGAGAGTTTTTTACAATTTCAGTGACAGTTTAACAAAGACACTGCATTGTCAGCAGGAAAACACACATGAAAACTCGACTAATCATCAGAATGGCCTTTACAAGAGAGAGAGAGAGAGAGAGAGAGAGAGAGAGAGAGAGAGAGAGAGAGAGAGAGAGAGAGAGACACTACCTACGCGGCTCAAAGTACGCAGCATGGGTATGTGTCGCAATAAAAAACAAAGCCAAGGAGACAGAAACCCGCCCGCCAGATGTCTCTAATGCCACTCCCTTCGTTCCCTTAAGGCTTAAGCGTAAGGCCAACATTCAGAAACGTTTCGCTCCTTCATTACGACTACTTCCCAAAGACACAGCGATGACTAAACGGGTTCCAAAGACTGCTTCTCCTGTTAATATTGAAGGAATCTTGTCAATCTACCACTAGAAACGTAAAAACATCTTCGAAAACCCGTGAGATTTCAACAAGAGCCTTTTTAATAGAGTGTAGGAGTAATGACAAGAGTGCTTCGGAATGCAGGGTGAAGAGAAGACCTTGGAACGCACTTTTGGCTGTGTTGCGTAACTGTGTGTGTGTGTGTATATTTCTTTCAGTTGACGTCATAGAGTGGATTAAATGCGCGTGAGCGAAAAATTGCCACAAAAAAAAAGGAAGAAAAACACGATGCACTTCCCGTTACTTGGCTGAGATTCGTGGTCGAGAGAGAGAGAGAGAGAGAGAGAGATTGGTGACGTCTTTTCCTCCTCTCTCTCTCTCTCTCTCTCTCTCTCTCTCTCTCATTCGCGTACTAATAGCTATTCTCGGAGCGCTTCACACACACACACACACACACACACACACACACACACACACACAGTATCTCTCTCTCTCTCTCTCTCTCTCTCTCTCTCTCTCTCTCTCTCGCGTTGAGTAACACCACCGCCAACTCAAACATAACTTTTCATTTACTTGGTAAGACAAAGAAACAGAGAGAGAGAGAGAGAGAGAGAGAGAGATTGTACAGTTTCTCTTGGGCCATATTACCTGTTCCAAATCTCTCTCTCTCTCTCTCTCTCTCTCTCTCTCTCTCTCTCTCTCACGTTAGCATCCTGTGCGACGTTGTTCATCCTATGCTGAGAATTCTATTTTATTCACAGGATGAACAAAATCTATACTTCCCCTTTTGTTCGTTATTAAGTTATCTCCCTTTCTTTTTCTTTCTTTCAACAAGACAGTCGATTTTCCATTTTATCCAAGTCAATCTTACTCTGCATCTCTCTCTCTCTCTCTCTCTCTCTCTCTCTCTCTCTCTCTCTCTCTCTCTCAGGCAGGGACGTGTCAGGGCAGAATCAGTTACCGTCAGAAACACGTGACTTGGAAAATCTACATTGCCCGGAGGAGGAGGAGGAGGAGGAGGAGGAGGAAAGGAGGAGGAGGAGGAGGAGGAGGAGGAGTAGGAAGAGAAGGAAGAGAAGAAGAAGGAGGAAGAAGAGGTTGTGATGGTGGTGGAGTGAAATTTAAAAGCAGTACGAAAAGGAAGAGGAGTAAGAGAAGGAGGAGGAGGAGAAGGAGGAGGAGAGGAGGAGGAGGAGGAGGAGGTAATTATGTAGAGTACTTGTGCTACGTCTAATTCAAGTTTAATTAAATAAATACTTGAAAAACGGTTCTTTAATATTTCTCTCTCTCTCTCTCTCTCTCTCTCTCTCTCTCTCTCTCTCTCTCTCTCTCTCTCTCTCTCTCTCTATTAAATAACATGTACCAATGTATACCTGTATTAACTTAAATCTTCCTCCTCCTCCTCCTCCTCCTCCTCCTCCTCCTCCTCCTCCTCCTCCTTCTCAATGATCCAGTGAAAAAAAGGCAGAAATGGATGAATATGAGAAAGTACTACTACTACTACTACTACTACTAATAATAATAATAATAATAGAAGTAAAAAAGGCAATTATCTCATTATATGCGCGAAAAAGAAAAATAAGAAAGAAATAAAAAGGAAAAGAAAACGGAAGTAATATAGGTAGTCAATGATTTTTAAAAGGGGGAACCAAATTAAAAGTGGAAATATATAGTTAAAAAGCTTGGGTATAATACGTACTGTTCGAGAGAGAGAGAGAGAGAGAGAGAGAGAGAGAGAGAGAGAGAGAGAGAGAGAGAGAGAGAGAGAGAGAGAGAGAGAGAGAGAGAGAGAGAGAGAGAGAGTACCCTTTTATTACAGAAAGGGAAAAAAATACTAAAGAAATTAATTACATTCGTCAACGTAAAATTACACTTAAAAAAAAACAACAACCATAAATGGCTTGTTTTTTTTTTGTTTTTATTTGTATTAATTTTGTCACGTGAGGAAAGAAAGACAAAAGTAAAATGAAAGTAAAAGTAGGAAAAAATATAGAAATTAATGAAAAAAATGAAGAGAAAGAGGAAGAAAAGAAAATGAAAAATCGGTATTGTTTTCTATATTTTTTCTTACGTCAGAAACAAAAGAAAATGGAAAATAATGACAATGAAGCCTTAAGGAAAAAAATAACTACAATAAGAGAAAAATGTAAAGAAAAAAGTGGAGAAATGTAAAAAAAAAAATAAAGATATTGTTTCAGAGAGAGAGAGAGAGAGAGAGAGAGAGAGAGAGAGAGAGAGAGAGAGAGAGAGAGAGAAGCAAATCACTAACAACGATGAAGGCAAGGCAAGGCACGAATGTACAATAATTACACAGGATATTAGTGACGCCTCTTAAGATATATGTGGCGAGGATAATTTGTCTCTCCTCCTCCCCTCCTCCTCCTCCTCCTCCTCTTCCTCTATATATTCTCTCTTCCTTCCATTCTTCCTCTTCTTCCTCTTCCCTTCGTTCTTAATCTTCCTCTTTTCTCCCCTTTCTTTTGCATCTGTCTTCTTTATCTTATTATTTTTCTTCTCCTTAATCTTCATCTTCTTTATATCTATCCTCCTTCTGTTTGCCCTCTTCTTCCTCTCCTTGTTTTCAATCTCCCTCTGCTCTCCTTTATTTCCTTCTCTTCTTCACATTCTTTATTCTGCTCTCTCCTTCTGCTTAATCTATTTTCATATTTCTCTTTATTTGCATCATCATCATCATCATCATCATCATCATGCTTATTGTTATCTTCATCATCATCTCAGTTTCCTTCTTATCTCTCTTCCTCTTCCTCTCATTAATTTCATCTCAGCTATTTTCCTTCTTTTTTTCCTTCTCGTCTTTCTGTTCTCTGTAACGCGCCTATTATCACCTTTTTTTTTTCTCATCATTATTCATTACGTGCACTAATTTTCTTTATTTTTATTTCCTACTTATATTTTTCGTTCTTCTTTTTAGCCTCTATGTAATTTTCCTATTATCTCATTTTCTTTTATTACTTTGTTTTTTTTGTTTGTTCTTATTTTTTTCCGTTTTTTGTCTCATTTTTTTTTCTGCTTCTCCTCCTCCTCCTCCTCCTCCTCTTCTTTTTTTACTTTTCTCTCATTTCCCTCCTACTTTTCTTCCCTCTTGTAACTCCTCCTCCTCTTCTTCTACCTCTGATTATCTAATATCATCCTCTTTTTGTTCTTAGTCGTCCTGGTCTCTTACTTTCCCACGTACCATCTTACAAAAAGCGCAACCACCACCATCACTACAACTACCATCGCCACCACCATCATCGCCACCACCACCACTAACAACAATTTACAAGTTTGTCTTCCACTGTTCTTTTTCCATCTCTCAATTTTCCATACTATATAATTATTATCTTCTACGTATGTTGTTTATGTCGTATGTTGTATGTTCTTGATTACTCGTATTTAAAAAGCAGTGTTTTGTTGTTCTCACCGTATTACCTTTCTTACGGTGAAGGTAACGACTGAAGCGCGCACGGTGAAATTAACTACAGTTCGAGCATCGCGTATTGTTTATTTACCATGTTGTTCTTGATTATGTGTATCGGAAAAAAAACCCAGTATTTTTAATGTACTCGTGTTATCTTGTGTACGGTGAAGGCAACCTCGCTAAAACACGCACAGTGAGAGGAACTGAAGTAGGAACAACATATCTTATTTATTCTTTTCTTTCAGCCTGTTGATTGCGTGTATTAAAAACCAATATTCCCATTATTCCTGAGTTGCCTTCCATGCAGGGACGGTAACTTAGTTGAAGCGCACCCGGTGAAAATAACTGGAGCAGGAACGGCAGTGATAGTAACTCTGGGACAACTGACAGTCGCGGTGAAATTAGTTTGTCAGCCAATGAAATGCGGCTGCGATGGGACGCTTGTAACTCGATCAGGAGAGAGAGAGAGAGAGAGAGAGAGAGAGAGAGAGAGAGAGAGAGAGAGAGAGAGAGAGAGAGATTCATAACAACGTAATATTATCTTAACCATAAAGAAATCACTATTACTACTATTACTACTATTACTACTACTACTACTACTACTACTACTACTACTATTACTACTGATAATAATAATAATAATAATAATAATGATACAAGAACATTATGCATTAATTATTCAGTTGTTTTTTGGCTTCCAGCATAAAAGAGAACATGTGGCGTTATTTACTCACCAAAATTAATGATTTGATGTTTAATATTCCAAACAATGTATTAAACGCTGTATTTATTCACCCAACGACACACAATGGAGCAAATAAATGAATAAATGAGTAATTTAAATAAACGTATATATGAAAAACTGATTCCTCGTTCCTTACTTTAATCTATTTCATCTCCGGCTTTCCTTTGCTTTCTTCTCTTTCTTAATTTTTTTCTTTAGCTTTCACTATTCCTCCCTCTTTCTTTCCTTCTTTTCTTTATTCCTCCCTCGTCTATCCTTCGCGTTCTTCTTCACTTAAGCAATTTTTTCCTAGTTTATTTATTCATATTACACTTCTTTCCTCCTTCAAATTCTCTCTTCCTTTCTCCTTCGACCCTCCCTTCGCTATCCTTCATTCCTCACTCGTTTATCCTTCACTTCGTCCTTCATATCACCAATCATCTAACCTCCTTCATTTATTCTTTCCTCGTTTTTTCCTACATTATCGTTTATCTATCCATCTCCTTCTCCCTCGTTCTTTTCTTTCTTACCCTTCATTCCTCGTGTTATCCTTCCTAGCCCTCTATCTCTGCTCCCCTCCCTCAGCTTATTATAATCCGTGTCTTGGCTTTGAGTGATTACATCTGAAGATACCTCGTACGTCTGACAGCTAGGCAGGTTAGGGAGAGACTGCTGTGAGGGAAGGACGGAGGGAGGGAAGTAGGGAGGATGGGAGTGAGGAAGGAGGGAGAAAGGTAGGGAGGGATAAAAGGGAAGGGGTGCTTGATGGAGACAGGAGGGAGGGAAAAGAAGGAAAGGAGAGAAAATAATACGCCTGAAGAGAGAAATATGATGATGATGATGGTGGTGATGGTGTGTTTTTGTGGTGATGAAGGAAGATGAGAAGGAGGAGGAGGAAGTGAAGGTGGTGGCAATGGTGGTGGCAGTGGTGGTGATAGTGTATGTTTTGGAGGAGGAGGAGGAGGAGGTGGTGGTGGAGGTGGTAATGAGAGTGATGTTTGTAGAGATGAACGTAATAGAGACGAAAGTGACAGTGACAGTAATGGCGTTTCTGGTGATGCCTTCCCCACAAACACAACCACCACCACCACCACCACCAGATGACAAATGGGGAAGATGCCATCAATACAGTCTTCCTTCACTTCCTCCTCCTCCTCCTCCTTTAGATTTATTCCCTTAGTACAAAATATTCTGGGCTTGTTGGTTTACAATGCAATAAAAACAACGCACTCTAATTTGTTTTTTTTTTTAGCCTCTTCCCAGTGTGTGTGTGTGTGTGTGTGTGTGTGTGTGTGTGTGTGTGTGTGTTATTGTTACTGTGGTTTGTGGTTTTGCTAGTTATTTTTCTTCTGCTTATCTACATTATTTCTTCTTTCCTCCTTCTCCTCCTCCTCCTCGCATTTATAATCTGCT
The DNA here is from genome assembly GCF_017591435.1 of Portunus trituberculatus. Classification (NCBI taxonomy): domain Eukaryota; kingdom Metazoa; phylum Arthropoda; class Malacostraca; order Decapoda; family Portunidae; genus Portunus; species Portunus trituberculatus. The sequence continues at coordinate 4,731,792 of NC_059277.1, forward strand.
AACATCGTCTGCTTCTCACTTTCCTCCAAGTCTTCCTCCTCCACCTCTTCTTCATGTTTCACCCAATCCTCTTAGTTCGTCTTCCTTGCCTCTCCTTTCGTATACCGAGGAAGGTCTGTCCTGATTCTCTCTCTCTCTCTCTCTCTCTCTCTCTCTCTCTCTCTCTCTCTCTCTCTCTCTCTTTCTGGTTCTTTATTTTAATTTTCTTTTGTTTTTTGTTCTCTTTTTCTGTGTCTCACGTTTCCAGATTTTTGTGGTGTATTTGTTGCTGTGGAGACCTTCCTTACACAGGAGGAGGAGGAGGAGGAGGAGGAGGAGGAGGAGGAGGAGGAGGAGGAGGAGGAGGAGGAGGAGGAGAAGGAGGAAGAGAAGTTGCGTGTGAGTGATGGAATGATAATGCGGATGAGATATAGTCACCGTTCATTTCCTTGTCTCTCTTCCCTCTTCTCTCCCTGCCGTGTACCTGTCTCTCCCTCCCGTCCCCTTCCCCTCCCACCACAGCTTAATGACGGCCTACCTGTGGCCTTGTTAAAGATGGCGGTGGAACACGCCACGTGTGGGCTGCTTGTGTGTGTGTGTGTGTGTGTGTGTGTGTGTGTGTGTGTGTGTGTGTGTGTGTGTTAATCCTTGTTTCTATGTTCCAGGCTGGTGGTGACGGCTGCGGCGTGCGTAGCGTTGGGCGGGCGTACATGCGCCACGGACATGGCGCGGCGGCTGGGCCCTAACGGGCGTTCGGTGACATCTTCCACGCTGGAGTGGATCACGGCGCGCGGTGGCAAAGTGCCGCGCCACGCGCTGCCCGTGGACCAGCAGGACGTGGAGGGAGTGTATTGGTGCCGCGCAACGTACCGCGGCTCATACCTGGCAGGCGCGGCTCGGCCTGACGGTCCTTGCATGGTGCCTTTCCTCACCAAGGTCCGCAAGATCAACAAGTTCGACTTCCTCGTCTCTGTGAACGGCTCGGCACGCGTCACCTTCAAACCGTGGGACAAGTTCACCGTGAGGCCAAACGATGCGCTGCTCACGCCTGACAAGATGTTGGTGCTGGCGTCCGCTGATGGGCGACCGACTGAACCTAGGATGCCTGGTCACTTGGGACTGCGTACCTACGACCGCGAGGCCTTCCTGGTGGACGGGGAGGGCGTGAAAACCACGAGCGAGGCGGTAGTGATGGTGGAGGTGGAACCCACGCATTACTCGCTGCAGGACGTGGTGCTGGAGGGTAAGCGAGGCTTGACCCAGACCACGCCCGTGCTCCTCTCCAACGTCACCCTCGAGAACCCTGGCGATAAGGAGGAGGAGGTGGGCAAGCTGGAGACCTACGTAGTGGAGGAGGAACACTACTGGGGGCAGGTGAAGGGCACCGTGACGGCGCTCCCCACCTCCATCAGCAGCCCGCAGGACCCGCCCCTGGCCATGCCCTTCCCGAGGGACCGACCCTTCAACTACAAGTGGGGCATTGCCAACGTGAAGGACCACGTGGACAACCTTAACCTGATGGACCAGCTGCCGTCGGGCGTGGGCGTGGAGGTCGAGATCAACGGAATCATGCGGCACTACGAGGCGCCCTACAGTGCCACACTCATCACCCACTACCATGACGGCGAGACGCGGGAGCGGCGCATCGAGGCCCTGCACACCCACCAGACGCTAGAGGCCGTCAGCGTCTCCTACAGCCGATACTACAACCTTACCACCGGGGAGACACTGGACATGCCATCCCGTACACAGGCCATCTTCGAACTCACCACCACTACCACCACCACGACCACGACTACCACCACCTCTACGACAACCACCACCACGACCACCACCACTACGGAGGCACCCACTACTACCCCGCAAACGGAGGCCAACACGGAGATCGCCACGGAGCTGCCAACGGAGATCAACAACGAGGTGACGCAGCTGGAGTCCAAGTCCCACTCCAAGGACGCAGACTCTGAACCTTTCCAGAGGACCCGCGATGACAAGAGTGGCAGCCCGACACTCACCTCCACCACAGACCGCATCCTCTCCGCACTCGCTTCTCTTTACGCCACTCTTATTTTCCGTTACTACGCCAGCCTTTGAACACTCCCGCCCACCAAACACCCCTCCACAGTCCCACCCCATCCTTCGGCGCCCCCCACCGCTGAGTCTGAGGAAGCGTCAGTGCTGAAGGAAGAACTGAAACAACAAAAGTCAGTCAGTCAGTCAGTCAGTTTGGCAAGACAAAGCCAAAGCCGTGCCGTAACAGGAATTATGTTATGAGGGAAAGAAGCATTGGAAGCAGAACAGTGTGAAATAATAAGAGAGAGAGAGAGAGAGAGAGAGAGAGAGAGAGAGAGAGAGAGAGAGAGAGAGAGAGAGGTAATGAATATTAGCGAAACCCATCGGAAAACATGAAGAGATAAATAAGACGAGATGATTGATAATAGTGCAGTTACTGAAGGAAAAAGATAAATGAAGATAGACGAAGATAAATAAGTTAGTGAGCGAAATAAATAATACAAATAATAAAAAAAGAGAAGCAAGTTAGTGAAGGAAAGAAAAAGTTAAAGAAAGAAAGAAGCAACTTGTGAAGACAAAGAAAAAATAACTGAAGAAAAGATAAAACAGTGAAGGAAAGTAAAAATTCAAGACAGCAAGAGAGTGAAGGAAAGAAAGAACTAAAAGAAAGAAAAGAGAAATATAACAAGTATGAAGAGTAAAGATGGAAAGAAAAAAGTTCAGTGGATCGTTCCTTCGTGTCAGTGAAGCTTCATGAAACAGTTCACTGGTTCGGAAGTATTTCGGTACCTTCAGTGTTCGTTAGGAAAGCCGTACAGACTAACGGCCGTCACCAAGGATACGGACACTGCACGGATACTGCAGGCCACACACACACATACACACACACACCGAAATATATTTTTTACTTTTCTTTTTTCTTGTTTCTTCCTTTTCTTTCTGGCCGTCTACAAACAATTCGTCGGCCTCTCTCTCTCTCTCTCTCTCTCTCTCTCTCTCTCTCTCTCTCTCTCTCTCTCTCTCTCCATTGTACTGTTATGATGTCCGCAGGGTGATGTTAGCTTGCCATTGTATGGAGAGAGAGAGAGAGAGAGAGAGAGAGAGAGAGAGAGAGAGAGAGAGAGAGAGAGAGAGAGAGAGAGAGAGAGAGAGAGAGAGAGAGAGAGGGAGGGAGAAATGAGATATAGTCCATTGTGTTCAGTGTTTATGACGTGTTACCGCTAAAAGAGAGAGAGAGAGAGAGAGAGAGAGTAATGTCTGTTTAAAAAGTCAAAGCAAGAATATTTCATTTAAACAAAAAAAAAAAAAAAAAATACAATACACAGTGAAATAATGTATAGATGTATAAATAGCAATGAATAAGTAATCATGTGACGTGTATGCTTTTGTTCCTACGCATACTCATACATGGTAGTAGTACTGTAATGGCGAGCTGTATACATGCATAACTAGTACACTGACCATACATAAGGCAACCTGGGGCTTCCGTGTATGTCTACTTATGTATATATGACTATGTATAGATGCGTAGTTACCACGTATACTTAGAAATCAATGTTAGTAATAGGAATAAGTAAGGAAGGTAATATTGTTGCTTTTTGTATTATTTTCCTCTCTTCTTTTACCTGCAGCGTGGGGCTCAGGCTAATATTCGTAAACATTACCTATCCTACCTATCCCTAACATGTATAACTATGTATATCTTACCTGAGATGTATAGTGAACGCTCTGTAATGTATAATGTATAATCTCTATTTCACTATTTTCCTCCCGATTATGTGTTGCTTAGAGAAGAATATTTTCCGCAGTGAAGAAACGACGAAGTTCAAAGTAGATAGCGATGCCGTGACGCGCCAAAGAGTGTACTGTCATAACTGAGGCTGCGGGACTGAAATCTGCATCGTTCTCTAGTGATAAGCATTCCTAAGCGTACCACATGCACATGACGCAGTGTTGACAGGATGGTTACCGGAGAAGAACGATGCAGATTTTAGACCCTGTGAGCCAGACTATAGTGTTGTGGTGTCCCCGTAGTGGCTTATTGGCTTATCTTGTGGCGTAAGCTCGGTATTCAGAAACACTTACTCTCCTGCTGCAAGTACTTTCAAAGGCCACACATTTAATTGCCGGGTTCTAAAGACTGTTTCTCCTGTTATTTGCTAAAAAAATCTTGTTAATCTCTTATTAGAATCATACGAGTAGCTTCAAAAACCCGTGCTACTTCAACTAAAGCCTTTTGGAAGTAGTGAAGGAGCGGCGAGGAGGTGTTTCAGAATAATATTATGTATGGTTTTCAGTGAGGCAGGCGTCTTTCGTCTACCACTTACGCTTTCTTCTATGTAGAAACCTTGGCCAAAAGTGAAAAAAAAAAAAAATCTTTGAACGAAAAAAAAAAAGAATATTTGTAATCATTGATAATCCGACACGTAAAAAAAGAGAAGGATGAAAAATACGAAAAGAAAAAAGAAAAAAAAAAGACGGAAGAGATTATTCAGTAAACTATAAACAAATTTAAAGAGTAAAAATAGAAGAAGAAAAACTAAGAAAACAAACTATACTCATGAAAATCTATTCTGAAAAGGGGAGAAACACAAAATACTGTAAAAGTAATAATAATAATAATAATGATGATAAAATAATAATAATAATAATAATAATAATAATAATAATAACAACAACAACAACAACAATAACAATAACAAGAATAATAATGATGATAAAATAATGATAATAATAATAATAATAATAATAATAATAATAATAATAATAATAACAACAACAGCAATAACAATAACAATAACAAGAATAATAATGATAAAAATAAAAGTAATAAAATAACTCAATTAAATATAAACTACTTTGAATATAACAATTACAGAAAAAAAAAAGATACAATCATGAACAATTTGAAAAAAATAACTAAAAATAAACGAAAAAAAAAAAGGATCGAGGAAAGGAAGAAAAAATATCCTCACATTACTGCAAGAATTTCCCAAAGTCTGTGAACTGAACCCTCGCCTCTTAAGTTACTTTTGCCTAAGTCACTTTTGCTCTAAGTTGCGCCATCGCAGAGAGAGGAGGGCCGCTGAATGCACAAGAAGGAGCAAAAGAAGCTGATCGCACCAAAGTCTGCTAGAAAAAAAAGAAAAAGAAAAGTAAAAGGAGAGATTAATATTTTTCGTCACGTAAGAAAAAAAAAAGGAAAAAGAAAAGAACTGTAGCAAAAGAAGACAGAAAAATAAGACGGAATAACAATTTGTGAGAAAAGAACATGAAAATGGAAGTAATGAAAGAAAATGAAAGATGAAATTTTTGCCACGGCGGAAAAATATAAGTGAAATTGGCGAGGGCGGAATAAGATGGAATGGTAATGAAAATACGTGTGTGTGTGTGTGTGTGTGTGTGTGTGAGAGAGAGAGAGAGAGAGAGAGAGAGAGAGAGAGAGAGAGAGAGAGAGAGAGAGAGAGAGAGAGAGAGAGAGAGAGAGAGAGAGAGAGAGAGAGAGATTGCGAATGGACATAAGGAAAAAGAAATGAAGATGAGAAAAAAATACGTAATAAAAAAAAAAAACTGGAAAACTAGTATGATATAGAATTACGTAAGAAAACTTTGATTAGAGGATAACAATGGGAGGGGTAAAAAACGATAAAATGGAAAAAAAGGGCTTTATTTGAGATTGATATGTGTGACGTAAGGTAAAGAAAAACAAGGAGTATGGAGAAGAAAAATACTCGTAGATGAAATGATGTATTCAATTCTTGTCAAGTAAGAAAAAAAAAGGAAATAAAAATACAATGAAGAGTAAGCAATGAAAAATATATGAAAAAAAGTGGCGCTTATTGTTTAATGGTGAAATTATCTTACCTTCACAACCACTACTACTACTACTACTACTACTACTACTACTACTACTACTACTACTAGATAATAATGATGTGTAGTAATACTACTACAAATACTACTACTACTACTACTACACTGCTACTGCTACTACTACTACTACTACTACTAATACTGCTGCTGCTGCTACTACTACCACTACTACTACTACTGCTGCTGCTGCTACTACTGCTACCACTACTGCTACTGCTGCTGCTACTGCTGCTACTACTACTACTACTACTACTACTGCTGCTGCTGCTGCTACTACTACTACTACTACTACTACTACTACTACTACTACTATTACAAACTGTGTTTCTCCCAAATTTGACATTTCTAACAAAAAAGAAGGAAAAACATTATTATTATTGTTATTATTATTATTATTATTATTATTATTATTATTAATATCATTATTGTTATTATTATTACTATGATTATTATTTTTATTTTTATAACAATTACTATTATCATTATTTTTATCATTATTAGTAGTATTATGATTATTACTATTACAATTATTACAACAACTACTACTACTACTACTACTACTACTACTACTACTACTACTACTACTACTACTACTACTACTACTACTACTGCTACTACTACTACTACTACTACTACTACTACTACTACTACTACTACTACTACTACTACTACGAGTTCTACTATTACTACTATTACTAGTAGTACTTGTATTACTCTGTGTTCTTATGTGATTCGCGTGAGCGAAACTGATTGAAACTGTATTGATTTTTTTCGTTCGCAGGGCGGGAATGTGTCATAAACCTTCGTTGTAAACTTTCACTATGTAGCGTCTCTTTAATTAGAGCTAGTTTAGAGAGAGTCCGAGCGACCTAGTCAGTCTGTGATATGAGAGAGAGAGAGAGAGAGAGAGAGAGAGAGAGAGAGAGAGAGAGAGAGAGAGAGAGAGAGAGAGAGAAAGGTAATTTCCAGTAACTAACGGAAATATAAACAAAATTAGACTTTCCATGAGAGAGAGAGAGAGAGAGAGAGAGAGAGAGAGAGAGAGAGAGAGAGAGAGATGCTGCTTGCGAGGAAGTGAAATATAATTATAATCCAACATTCCCCTGAACTAATTTGAACTTTGGGGAAGGAAGAATAATATTTTATAAAGTAAACTCCACGAAATTAATAAAAATAAAAAATAAACAAAAGTGAGTTGCCAAGTATGAGAAAATGATTTATCTCAGAGGAGAGAGAGAGAGAGAGAGAGAGAGAGAGAGAGAGAGAGAGAGAGAGAGAGAGAGAGAGAGAGAGTATACTGCATTGTCGGTGTATATACTAAATAATAATAGTAATTGCAAATGTTCTGCCTCTTCCTATTATTAATGTATACCAATATTAAAAAAATAAAATAAAGAATATATTACAATTAATAATGTTTCATTCCACACACACACACACACACACACACACACACACACACACACACACACACACACACACACACACACACACTCATACACATACACTGACAAAGGAAGGAGAGGGAACATGACCTGAAGATGAGTCAGAGAGAGAGAGAGAGAGAGAGAGAGAGAGAGAGAGAGAGAGAGAGAGAGAGAGAGAGAGAGAGAGAGGAAAGAAGTTGACCCAAATCTCTCGGTCATCATTAGAAACTTCCTTCCTCCATTGCAGTGGAGAAGAACATGAGGAAGAAGAAGAAGAAGAAGAAGAAGAAGAAGAAGAAGAAGAAGAAGAAGAAGATAAAAAGTAAAAAAAGGTAAATACTGGGTAAATAAAAAAGAAAAGGCAAAAAATGTGAAGGGGAGAAGGAGGAGAAAGAGAAAGAAGAGGAAAAGGAGGAAGAATAATCATGAACAGCTTGGTAGAACATAAGAAAATAGTAATAATAATAATAAAAAATGAAAATAATAATAAAAAAAATAATAATAACAATAATAATAACAAACTAATAACAATAAAAAGTAACAACCAATAACAGTAATAATAATAACAATAACAATAATAACAAGGAAAAAAGCGAGTGAATAAGAATAACAAAAAGTAAAGAGAGAGAGAGAGAGAGAGAGAGAGAGAGAGAGAGAGAGAGAGAGAGAGAGAGAGAGAGAGAGAGATGAAAACAGTGAAAATAAAGAAGGTGATAAACTACAACAATTTCAAACATGTCGAGGGAAGACAAAGAGAGGAAGAGGAAGAGCAAGGAGGAGGAGGAGGAGGAAGGAGGAGCAGGAGGGAGGCTAAATTGAACTAGAGATAACGGTAACATTAATAGGAAGAGAAAATGGGCACAAGTAGGAGGAAAGGAAGAGGAGGAGGAAGAAAAAGAGGAGGAGGAGGAGGAAAA
>NC_059277.1:4745000-4747500 GCF_017591435.1 Portunus trituberculatus
TTTACACACACACACACACACACACACTCGCTCAATTTCGAGGGAGTAGAATTAATGAAGGCGATTATCTCCGTGAGAGAGAGAGAGAGAGAGAGAGAGAGAGAGAGAGAGAGAGAGAGAGAGAGAGAGAGAGAGAGAGAGAGAGAGAGAGGTGGTGCCGTCCCTTTTAATGAGATTTTGTCAAGTTTACGTAACAACGAATCTCATATAAGTTGTCTTTCACCAGTTGCTAAGAGAGAGAGAGAGAGAGAGAGAGAGAGAGAGAGAGAGAGAGAGAGTGAGTCAGTGGCTATTTATGGCGTTAAACATCTGTTCATTTATATATTTTGTATTTAATGTACAAAAATTCAACTTGATAATTAGATAGATAGACAGACAGACAAACAGACAGACAAACAGACACAGAAGTAAAGAGAGAGACTGACACTGACAAACACACAAAAATACACAGGTAGATAGAGAGACATATACACATAGAGACACATAGAGATAGAGACAGATATATAGAAAAAGAGATATAGAGTTAATAAAAGAGGAAAAACAATATTCTTTCCCCTTCTTCATCACTTTCTTTATTATCACACCCCGTGCCTTTCCACTTCTTTCACAAGGGTAGCCATGAGAGAGAGAGAGAGAGAGAGAGAGAGAGAGAGAGAGAGAGAGAGAGAGAGAGAGAGAGAGAGAGAGAGAGAACGGTGGAAAAATTAAAGAGATTCATAATTGAACTTTGGAATTCTTCGCTTTTTAAAATTCGGAACTATCTTTTTCAATATCACCAGAGAGAGAGAGAGAGAGAGAGAGAGAGAGAGAGAGAGAGAGAGAGAGAGAGAGAGAGAGTAAAGAGAATACGAAATTTAGTTACGGAATAGATAAGGAGTTTGAAATAGAGGGTCGCGCGTTTGTGTGTGTGTGTTTGTGTGTGTGTGTGTGTGTGTGTGTGTGCACTTCTTCCTATCCGTATCATGTGTCATAACTTGTTTATTCCCTATGAAAGTGCATGCAGCACACACACACACACACACACACACACACACACACACACACACACACACACATTTTTTATATGCCATTCTCACCTTGAAGTTTCTCTTTGCTTTCTGTGCCTCCTCCTCCTCCTCCTCCTCCTCCTCCTCCTCCTCCTCCTCCTCCTCCTCCTCCTCCTCCTCCTCCTCCTATGGCACCTCCTTCTCCTTCTCCTCCTTCTCTTCTATGAGTATTCACAAAGGAATCAAACCTCATTGTCGAACTACTAGAGAGAGAGAGAGAGAGAGAGAGAGAGAGAGAGAGAGAGAGAGAGAGAGAGAGAGAGAGAGAGAGAGAGAGAGAGAGAGAGAGAGAGAGAGAGAGAGGTGACAAGTCAGTGATCCGTGTATTTATGAGTTTTCATGACGAAACGAAGAGGAGGAGGAGGAGGAGTAGGAAGAGGAGGAGAAGGACGAGGAGGAGGACGAGGAGGAGGACGAGGAAGAGGACGAAGAGGAGGATGAGGAGAGGAGGAGGAGGAGGAGGAGGAGGAGGAGGAGGAGGAGGAGGAGGAGGAGGAGGAGGAGGAGGAGGAGGAAGAGGAGGAGGAGGAGGAGGAATAGAGGCAGGATATTAACAATGAGACCATCTGTCTAACCAAAGAAGGACCTGCCAACTTGAGAGAGAGAGAGAGAGAGAGAGAGAGAGAGAGAGAGAGAGAGAGAGAGAGAGAGAGTATATGACGCCTGGTCAATATTTTACACATTCTCTCTCTCTCTCTCTCTCTCTCTCTCTCTCTCTCTCCGGCATATTTGCATCCATAGTGGTATTTTCTGGGACGTGGTGAGAGAGAGAGAGAGAGAGAGAGAGAGAGAGAGAGAGAGAGAGAGAGAGAGAGAGAGAGAGAGACAAAAATTTATATGACAGAAAGGTCTGATAGTAAAGAAATATTTTGCAAACTCTAACATGATAAACTTATTTTGTTACTACTACTACTACTACTACTACTACTACTACTACTACTACTACTACTACTACTAGAACCACCACTCCAGAAAATCCTGTTATTTAATCCTGTTTAATCCGGGTCACGTGACTTGTGGCAAAAAAAACATAATCTGCCTCTCTTTTAATCCATTTCCCTTTATTCCTTCTCCTTTCCCTTCCTTTCTCTCTCTCATTCCTCTCTCATTCCCTATTTCTATTATCTTTTTTTTCTGTTTTGTTGTATTTTGATCTCAGTTTTTAAATTTGCTTTTGTTTCATGTTTTTGTTTCTCTTTCTTTCATAGCTTCTCTTCCTTTCCCTTCTTCTTTCTTTCGTATTTCATTTTCTTTATTTATCTTTCTTTTCCTTTGCTCAATATTTTTTTTTCACTTCAGTTATTTTGTTTTTTCTGTTTTTCTTCCTGTTTGCTTTTGACTTTCTATTTTTTTTTTCCTCTTCATTCTTTCTTTTTATTATTTTGTATTTCGTTGTTTCCTTCTGTTTTTTCTCCACAATTTGATTTTTATTTATTTTCTTCATCCTTTAATTC
>NC_059277.1:4752500-4755000 GCF_017591435.1 Portunus trituberculatus
ATGAAGAAATGAAGGAAGTGGAGAAGGTAGTGGAGGAAGAGTAGGAGATAGGAGAGGAGGAGGAGGAGGAGGAGGATGGGGGAAAAGAGGAAAAGGCAGAAGAAGTTGTAGTAACTGAAGAAGAAGAAGGGGAGAACAAGAAGAACAAGAACAAAAACAAGAACAAGAAAAGAAGGAGATGAAGACGACCAGCAACACCAACAAAAACAGTAACAACAACAACAACAACAACAACAACAACAACAACAACAACAACATCAACAACAACAACAACAACACAAAGGCGAAAGAAAAGTAAAAAAAAAACAAAAAAAAAAAACATTCCACCACCACCACCACCAATAATTACATTTCAACTCCATGACGCAACACAAAATGACAAGTTGAGTTGCCGAAAATGATTATACTCCTCGTGTGTTTCCTCGGAGACCTGCAACACTGACAGAGGTGCCGCGGACATGAGTCACAACCCAACCCAAAGCAACGCAACACAACACAACACAGAGCTAAACCATTTCCTGAGTTACGATAATATTTCGCAATGAAGGTTTCAAAATACAGACAACACCAACTTCCTTCTCTCTCTCTCTCTCTCTCTCTCTCTCTCTCTCTCTCTCTCTCTCTCTCACACACACACACACACACATGCGCACATCATCAAAATTAGTTCAAAGTCGTTCATATTCAGAGCTTGACATGACCCTTACTTGCATCCTGGACGAAGTTCCCATCAGAGTAGTTAGTAAGAGGAGGAGGAGGAGGAGGAGGAGGAGGAGGAGGAGGAGGAGGAGGAGGAGGAGGAGGAGGAGGGGGAGAAGAAGGAGGAGCAGGTGGAGGAGTAGGAGGAGGAGGAGGAAGAGGAGAGGGAAAAACGTTTTACACATATTTTCCAAGACTTGCCCACAGGATCAGAGAGAGAGAGAGAGAGAGAGAGAGAGAGAGAGAGAGAGAGAGAGAGAGAGAGAGAGAGAGAGAGAGAGAGAGAGAATTAAATGTCTTTCTATGTCGATTACCGGAGAAGAAAAATGAGGCATAATTTATTTCGAATACAGGTAAAATATTTGTGATGGAATGCTGAGAGAGAGAGAGAGAGAGAGAGAGAGAGAGAGAGAGAGAGAGAGAGAGAGAGAGAGAGAAAACCCTTGATATTTCAGTTTCTTCGCTGACAGGTAAGTTCCCTAATTAATTAATGGTACAGGTGAGGTGTTCCATCAATATTGACTGAGCTTAACTGCATAGATTAGCAAAGAAGGATTTAAGGAGTCAAGTATCTTAGAGGTGATAGATTATGGGAAGCTGAACGTAAACTATGGGAAAATTTGAGTCCGTGACAATATTTTGGCGTGAATTGCGTAGGTTAAGTTAGGTTAGAGCTGGGTGAGGCAAGATTAAGTTAGGCTATGTGAGGTTAAATAAGTTAGATCAGGTTAGGTTAAGAGAGGCAAGTTTAGGTTAGGTTAGGTGAAGTAAGCTAAGGAGAAGTTACATTAGGTGAGGTTAGGGGAGGTAAGGCAAGGTGAGGTTATGTTTCGTTAGCTTAGGTTAGGTTAGGTGAGGTAAGGTAAGGTGTGGTGAGGTGAGGGTAGGTTAGGTTAGGTTAGGTTTGGTTAGGTAATGTTAGGTTAGGTTAGGTTATCTTATTTTTCTAAGTTTTTACGTTTGACGGGAAAGAAAGATAGAGAAAAAATAGTAAAGAAGAGAAGATGGTATTGATAAAGAAAATAAAGATGAAGAAAGCGTAAAGAAAGAGAAAAAGACTAGGAAGAAAACAGAGTAAAGTGAGGAGGAGGAGGAGGAGGAGGAGGAGGAGGAAGGAAGGAGAAAAAAAAACACACACACAGGATTAAGATATGAGGAGATAAGCTCTAATGATGATGTGTTTGTAGAAAAAACGTAGATTGCTTTAATGAATATGACTGTGGTGGTAAAAAATAATATTGTTGTTGTTTGCTTATATTTTCCTTGCCATTTATTTAGTTAATTTCTATCAAAGGAAACTCTCCCTCCCCCCCTATCTCTCTCTCTCTCTCTCTCTCTCTCTCTCTCTCTCTCTCTCTCTCTCTCTCTCTCTCTCACCTGTTCCAAAAGCACCTCTCCTATTGTTCCTCTCTTTAAGTGAGGAACCTTCAACAAAGACTCGTTGAAAGGACAGGTAGGAAGGGCAAGATGAAAGGTGTTCAAAGGAGGGGATGGACGGATGGCTCAAGAAAGGGAGGGAAGGAGAGAGTGGAGGTGGAGGTAGGAATGGATGGAGATTTGGAGAGATGGAGAGAAGAAAAGAGGAGAAGGTTTAATCACACGGAAAGAGAGGATTAAATGATATGGGTGTGATTAAGGGTGTGTGTGTGTGTGTGTGTGTGTGTGTGTGTGTGTGTGTGTGTGTGTGTGTGTGTGTGTGTGTGTGTGTGTGTGTGTGTGTGTGTGTGTGTGTGTGTGTGTGTGTGTGTGTGTGTGTGTGTGTGTGTGTGATAGTCATGAAAGCACGCAATTAGACACGCAA
>NC_059277.1:4762500-4782500 GCF_017591435.1 Portunus trituberculatus
GTGTGTATACCTGCCAGTCTGTCTGTCAATATATGTATGTATGTAGATATGTATGTACTATTTATATATGTATGTATTTATTCAACTATTTATTTATTTTATCCCCTAACTTTCTATTCTCCTTTCTATCTATCAATCTGTAAGCGTGTCCCTTCTTGTCTGAGTCTATTCACTTGTCTGTCTGTCTGTCTGTCTGTGTTTGCCTGTCTGTCTGTCTGTCCCTCCGTTCACTAACAAATCCGCTAAGAGAGTTTCCATGTTCTCATAATTGTTCCGTCTTAAGTTCCCTTGGTAACTCTTATTTTTTCCCCTTTTTATTCATTTTTTTCATCATCCCCTCCTTTTTACATCCTTGCTTCCTCTCCTCTTCCTTCTCATCCTACTCCTCCTCCACCTCCTTCTCCTCCTGTACTTCTCTTCCCCACTTCCCTCAGCCATCAATAACTTCCATTACTCTTGTGTTTGCTCTCCAAATACCAAAACTCCCACACTGACGCCCTAACATTTGCAAAGAAAAATATGACAAACCCTAATTTCTTCTCTCTCTCTCTCTCTCTCTCTCTCTCTCTCTCTCTCTCTCTCTCTCTCTCTCTAAATGTCCTTTTCTTACATAATTTATACTAGAATTCATATCTTTTCAATTATTTGCTTTTCAACGCAGGAACAACAACACGTTATGAAATCTATTTGTATTTACATAGCTTCGGTGAGTGGTGTAAGCGACTTTCGGACTCTATTCAGATGTTTCATGGAGATATTTTTAAATACGTTATTATCTATTCATTTATTTATTTGTTTCTTTGATCTGGATATCGATAACTGCTTAAGGGAGTTCCATCCTATTCTCTCAGGGCAAAGCTTCGCATTTATAACATTTTCCTTTATGTAAGAGGAACTTTTGCCAAGGCTAACAACAATAAGAAAAGAAAGAAGAGGTCCATTAGAATTCCAGTAACCAAGTAAAGTCAACAGAATTATCACAGTTTAGAGGATAAGTGTCTTGAAACATCCCTTTGCAAAGTGTTCAAGTGACAGAAGGGAGCAGATAATGAAGCAAGCAGTGAATTACAGTGTATCAAAAACCTATGAATGATTAGGAATATAGGTTAACTCTTGCATCATCGGGATAGACAAAATTAGGGATAAGAGAAAATAAAAAGCCTTTTGCAGCGAAGGCACGGGAGTAGGGAAAGCATACATTTGGCAAGAACAGGAAAGCCATTAGCGTGAAAATAGCGGTAGATGGTAGCAAGAGATGCAATATTGGAACGATGAGAAAGAGAGAGAGAGAGAGAGAGAGAGAGAGAGAGAGAGAGAGAGAGAGAGAGAGAGAGAGAGAGAGAGAGAGAGAGAGAGAGAGAGAGAGAGAGAGAGAGAGAGAGAGAGACAGAGGCTGCAGACTGTTGGGAAATCCTTAATGCTTCCATCAACCTGATTTTCAAATTGGTTTCCTCGTGAATGCCTTAGAGTTGGAAATACACAGAGATAAAGAAAGAGGGGACAAACTGGAGGACAAAGAATACACACACACACACACACACACAATTCTATTCTATAAGGCAGGAGTGTAAACCCTTGAATAAAGAACTTCGTACCCCACACTGCAACTATCGTACTCACTCCCATTCATCTTCTGAGGTGAAAATTCCTGCTCTAGTTAATTCCCTCCCAATACCTATACAGATGCACGTGATCCTTTGCCACACACACACACACACACACACACACACACACACACACACACACACACACACACACACAGGACCAAGACACAAGAAAACACTCAAGAACAAAAGAACATTAAAAAAACATGAAAACACGAAAACACACACACAAATCCAAAAGATACAACCAAAAATAAGAAAAACACATTTATACTAGAGGAAAACACTCAAGACCACAACAAGACACACACACACACACACACACACACACACACACACACACACACACACACACACACACACACACACTTGCAAAAACCACAAAATGCAAACAACAGAAAAAAAATGAATGAAACTAAGATAAAGACAAGAAATCACAGTAAAACACAAACACACACGCACAAACACACAGCAACACCCCACAAAACGATTGAAAAAAACACGAAAAAAGCCTCGACACTTGCTTTAGTCTATTGTAAAGGGAAGATAGAGGCCAAAAATCCTTGAGATTCAGCCTGCCTTCACTTCCTGGTCTTTCCTACGCGGCCAAACCGAACATTGTTGAATATATTAACAGCGTGGGTGACTCTGGTAATGGAAATATACTGAAAGGCAGCCTAACTCTCTCTCTTGCCTCTCTCTCTCTCTCTCTGGTGGTGGAAAGACAGTGAAAGGAAAGATGTTTGTGCACCTCAAGCAATGAAATGGTAAGAAAGAACTAGATACATAGATAGATGGATAGATAGATACACAGATAGAGATAGATAAATAGATAGAGATAGATAGAGATAGATGGATAGATAAATAGATTGATAGAGAGAGAGAGAGAGAGAGAGAGAGAGAGAGAGAGAGAGAGAGAGAGAGAGAGAGAGAGAGAGAGAGAGAGAGAAAAGCATGAGTTTCTAATTGGTTCATGTGTTGTGGCTTCTCTCCACAGATAACTTGTGTTCTAATATTTACCATATTTATTTTTTCCCTTTTATTGTCTACGCTCTGGTTTGCTTTAAACTCTCTCTTTTTTTTTTTGTTTAGTTTTCTTTCCCTTCATACGCTCATTTTCATCCTTATCTCCTCACTTTTCGTTCAGCTCCCTAATCCATTTTTGTTCCTATCATTCAATCTTCACTGGCTTCCCTTTTTCTTATTTATTTTCCTTACCCTTCACTGCGTCCATTTCCATTTCTAGCAGTCCCTCCCTAGCAGTGTTTTTTTTTTCCCTTAGTGGCTTCCCTCTCGCTTTTTCTCCCCTTCTCCAGCTTTATCTATCATTAGTATATATTTTTTTTGTAAGTTGTTTTTAGTTCTCGCATTTGTCACATTCCACATCCTGCGCTCTGCCTTTTTTTTTTTTTTTACCACTTCTTCAGTTATACCTATCATTAATGTATTTTTTTTACATGATTCCAGCTTTCATATTTTTTCACATTCTATATATGGCCATCACTTCTCCCTCACTTTCTCTCTGACAGTGTATCGGTTGCCAAATTTTCTATATATTGTTCCCTAAGTCTTGACTTTAATTGACAGTGGCTGGGGCAGTGAGATTTGAGAAATACATTTGTTTCTTAAGAGAGAATGGCGTTTTTAAATATTGATAATAATCCCTATTGTTTTGCTTCAGTATAAGTGCAAAACTAAAGGACTAGAAGACTGATTGCATTTCTCATCTAAGAATCCTTTATAATACAATTAGATCCTACGTATGAGAGCGAGGTGGACACGGCAAGTTCAGGAGTGTGGATGTGTTTCATGTAGATGTGAGAGAGAGAGAGAGAGAGAGAGAGAGAGAGAGAGAGAGAGAGAGAGAGAGAGAGAGAGAGAGAGAGAGAGAGAGAGAGAGAGAGAGAGAAACTAAAGCTATTTCAAACAGTTTCCCAGAGGCAGTGCTTATGGTGGTGGTGGTAGTGGTGGTAGTGGTGGTAGTAGTGGTGGTGGTGGTGGTGGTGGTGGTGAAATTGGTGTTAGTAGTGACTGTATTCCTAATGGTTATGATGGTGGTGACAGTGGCGGTGGTGGTGGTAATGGTGGTGGTGGTGTCGGTGGGTGGTGTTGGTGGTGATAGTAGTGGTGGTGAAGGAGGGAGCCATATGTGTGTGTGTGTGTGTGTGTGTGTGTGTGTGTGTGTGTGTGTGTGTGTGTGTGTGTGTGTGTGTGTGTGTGTGTGTGTGTGTGTGTAGTTTAAAGCTCATCACTCTGTAATTATAAAGACAAATATTTGTATCTAATTAAAATTATGAATAGATGAATTAGTTTTATCACCACCACCACCACCACTATCACCACCACCAACACCACCACCACCACCATGAGTAGTAAAATCATCAAATAAGTAAATAAGAATAAGTGTACAACCATTAACTACAAAGACATTTAAAAGGAACACTAAAAAATGCATACACGCTTATTCACTTATATACTTACAATATTGGAAAACTATGCGAAAATAAATAACCTTTGTAATAAGATTTAAGATTTGGGAAATACTTTGTAAATATTGAAAAAGATTGAGTGTTGTTTTGTGCTTTTATGGGAAAATAACAGCGAAAGAGAGAGAGAGAGAGAGAGAGAGAGAGAGAGAGAGAGAGAGAGAGAGAGAGAGAGAGAGTCCTAATCTAATCAAATAGTGGTGTGGCTTTGCATGGGATACTCTCTCTCTCTCTCTCTCTCTCTCTCTCTCTCTCTCTCTCTCTCGCACTGTTATCCTCAGTACACACAGCAGCTTCCGTCCCTCCCACGCACAGACACACACTCACACACACACACACACACACACACACACACACACACACACACACACACACAGTTTCCGGCTTTCGTTTGTTGAAAAATCTATTTGAAGTCCTGAAATTCCTCTACAGAATGACCCTCATCTCTCTCTCTCTCTCTCTCTCTCTCTCTCTCTCTCTCTCTCTCTCTCTCTCTCTCTCTCTCTCTCTTATCTATCTTTCTTCACCCTTCCACCTTTTTCTTATCATTTTCCTCTTTTCCTTCTTTTTCTTTTCCTTTGATGTTATCTCCCCTTTTAACCTTTCTTCAACATTCTTCCTATCTTTAGGCTTTTCTTCCTCCTACTCCCTTCTCTTCTTCTTTCTCTTCTTCTCCTCCTTCCTCCTCATTCCTGCTCCTTCTCCTTCTTCACTTTTCTTTTTTATTTCACCTCTTCCTTCTCTCATATTTTGCCTCTGGCTCATTTCTCTGGTTAGAAAGAGAGAGAGAGAGAGAGAGAGAGAGAGAGAGAGAGAGAGAGAGAGAGAGAGAGAGAATGGAAAGCAGTGGAATAAATGAAAACTTTCTCTAAATACCAGTATGCGTTTCTCTCTCTCTCTCTCTCTCTCTCTCTCTCTTTCTTGGTTCTTCTTCCCTTGACCTTAATGAAGAGAAAAAATAAGTGTGCGAGAGAGAGAGAGAGAGAGAGAGAGAGAGAGAGAGAGAGAGAGAGAGAGAGAGAGAGAGAGAGAAAGGGAGAGAGAGAAATGACTTAAGAGGAAACGGAGAAAGGAATGATAAAAAAGAGAAGGAGAGAGAGAAAAGAGAAAGGCAAGGAAAGGAAAGCTCAGTTTTGGGTCAAGACTAAAATTTTGAAATTACTTTAACTTTTTTCGTTAAAAGTAAAATGTAAGGTTGTCTCTTTCCTCCTCCTCTCTCTCTCTCTCTCTCTCTCTCTCTCTCTCTCTCTCTCTCTCTCTCTCTCTCTCTCTCTCTTGTTATTTCGTTCTAACAAGTTTCCGTTCCCTTTTTCAGATTTATTTAGCATTTTAGTAATCGATTTTTTTTCTCTATTTCTTTCGTGTTTTTTCTCTGTTCGTTTGGTGGCGCACCTCTTCATGCTAATGCAATACAGCTCCCTCTTTGTCTGTCAGTGGCACGAGCGGGAAACATGTATTCTCTCTCTCTCTCTCTCTCATTCTAATTCTATACATGCGACAAAAAGATCAGATTTAATTACATAATGATAGGAGGAGGAAGAGGAGGAGGAAGAAAATGAAGAGGCGGAGGAGGAGGAGGAGGAGGAGGAGGAGGAGAAGGAGAAGGAAAAAAGTAGGATAATGAAGCAATTCCGAGAGTAATTATAAAACAATTCGAGAGTGATGAGTGACAGTGAGTTTGGCTTTCTCTCTCTCTCTCTCTCTCTCTCTCTCTCTCTCTCTCTCTCTCTCTCTCTCTCTCTCTCTAAGTGGAAAATCTCTCTCTGTCGAAAGGAAGTGGAAAAGGAGGAGGAATGTCGAAAGGATGTGGGAAGAGGAGGAGGAGGATGAGGAGAGAGAGAGAGAGAGAGAGAGAGAGAGAGAGAGAGAGAGAGAGAGAGAGAGAGAGAGAGAGAGAGAGAGAGAGAGAGGAGAATGTCCGTGAGGAATCACAGAGAGAGAGAGAGAGAGAGAGAGAGAGAGAGAGAGAGAGAGAGAGAGAGAGAGAGAGAGAGAGAGAGAGAGAGAGAGAGAGAGAGAGAGAGAGAGAGAGAGAGAGAGAGAGAGTAATAGTAGTAGTAAAATGAAACTGTATTGATAAAAGGTAGTTTGAAAAAGAGAGCTATCTTTATTTTCGTCTCCAAGTCTTTCTGTATTTCTCTCCCTCTTGTGTCTTCTATTTATTCTTTTTTCTTTCTTTTACCTTTTTTTTCCTTTCATTTCGTTTTTCTTTTAGTTCTTATATTATTTTCCTTCGTCCCCTCTTTCGTTTTCTTTCTTTACTCCTTTTCCTCTTCACCAAGTTCTTTTCTTTCTTTTCTTCTCTTCTTTCATCTATTTTTCTCCTTCTACTTCTTCTTTTCCTCCTCCTTATTCTCTTTAATCCTCTTGTCCCATTTATTTATTTCTATTTTGCTTTTATTTACTTTTTTTTTCCTTTCGTTGTTGTTATTCACTTCTTTCCTTCTATATCGTTCCTCCTTCTCCTCCCCCGTCTCTTCCTCCCTCTCGTCTTCTTCCTCTCGCTTTCTTCTTTATTAGCTCCTCTCTTTCTTCTCTCCCTCTTGTATCTCTTAGAATTTGAAGTTTTCTTTTATTTATAATTAACCTTCCTCTTCCCCCTCCTCCGCCTTTTTATTTCATTTAGATTTTTTCCCTTTTTTATTTATTCCCTTTCTCCCTTTAAGTCGTTTATTTCTTAGTATTGAAATGTTCTCGTAATGTTATTAATCTTGTTTTCCTCCTACTCCTCCATCTCTTATTTCTGCTCTTCTTTCTCTCCTCTTTTTCCTCTTCCTTTTAATTTGTTTTTCACTTTCGTTTTTTTTTCTGTTTTATTTCTTCGTCTTATACATTATCAGCCTTTTCCTCCTCCTTCTTCTTCTCCTCCTCCTCCTCTTCCTCCTTTTCTTTTTCTCTCTGTTCCTCTTACCCTTTCCCATTATCGTTTCATATTCCTTTTCTCTCTCCTTTTTCCCATTCCATTTCCTCGTATCGTAATGTACTATTAGCATCCTTTTTCCTCCTCCTTTTCCTCCTCCACCAACTCCTCCACCTCTTCTTCCTTAAGCCTAACGACCCTTCACCATCAGTCACTCTCCTTCCAGCAGCCTCCTAATACGAAGATGAAGAACGTAATGCATCACCTCCAAGGAGTATTGACTGCCTTACGTTCATCTCTCTCTGGTTCTCAATTTCTTAGTCTCCACCATGCCTAAGTATCACGAGGGTGGTGGTGGTGGTGGTGGCGGTGGTAGTGGTGGTGGTTTTACTGAGTTACATATATACTTGGACCACAGAAGAGCTTGGAATTCTCAAGAGGCAATCTGACTTAGGACTTGTAGGGTGATAGTATAGGGCAGCAAATCTAAAGGTACTCTCCCCACCCTCCCACTCACAGTAGTATTAAACCGTACAGAAAACAAGTTGGGTATTAATACTTTGCGGGGTTAGAGAAAGAAAAAAAAACGTGAATGAAGTTTTATAGGAAAGAATGAAAATAAACTAAATGAAGTGCCTCCATTTCCTAGAGGCAAGGAAGTTAATCTCTGACAAACAAACGGTGGTGCTCGTGGATTGGAGGCAAAATATTTATCAAGATGGAGTTTTTTAAAAGCCTCCACGGTGTTGCATTCCATCACGTCTCCAGGAAGCCATCCATATATGATGGTAGTAGTGGAATATTATGTCGGTTTGTATTATACTCACTACTACTGCTACTATTACTACTACTACTACTACTACTACTACTACTACTACTACTACTACTACTACTACTACTACCACTACTACCACTACTACTATAACCACTATTACAAATACTATAACAAGAACAAGGATTTCTACTTATACTACTACAAAGTACTACTACTACTAATTCTAATTAATTCTAACAAATATACTATTCCAAGTAAACAACAACAACAACAGCAACAACGAAAACAACAGCACTACCACCACCACCTCCACCCTACACCTCTCCGGGAAGACTCCATTGAAGGGAGTTATCGTTATAAAAAGATTCGGAACTGTATCACTCGGCCGTTTCAAAGCACTTAGAAACTTGAGACTCGAATGATTATTTTTTGCCTACTTATTCTATCTATTACTTTTTTCTTATCTATTAGCACTTCTCTCTCTTTCTCTCTCTCTCTCTCTCTCTCTCTCTCTCAGTATCCTGCCATACTGTCTTCTGCATCTTTCCTACTTCCCTCCCTTCACTCCTACATTCCTCCTCTTCCCTCCACCATTACCCCTTTTCTCCTCCTTATCTTTACTTTTCCTTCCCTTCCTTCCCTCATATAGTTTCCTCCCTTCAATCCATCCACGTATCGTCCTTCATTTCCTCTCGTTTCCTTCTTCCTTCCCGTCCTCCCCTTTCGACTCTCTTCCCTCCGTCCCTCCTTCATTCTAGTTTTTCCTGTCATTCCTTCCATCCATCGTTCTTCTTTCCCGTTTTCCTCCCTCTCCTCTCCCTTCCCTTCCTTCTCCAGTTCGCGCCTTTTCAGAAATATAAACATTGGTATCACTGCCTGCAACTGCGCCATTTTGCTAAACGAATCACCGGAGAGAGATTTCGAAGCTACGAATTCGAGGCAGAGGGAACGAGAGAGAGAGAGAGAGAGAGAGAGGAATTTTTACGTTTCTACAGCACTATGACCTCTCTCTCTCTCTCTCTCTCTCTCTCTACGTAATGTATGCAAATATGTTAAGTAATCTGACCATTTTAGTCTACTCTCCTCTTTACCCACCCTCTCTCCTCACCTTTCCTCTCTCCCTCCCTCTCCCTCTCCCTTCTTTAATGGCGCCCTGTCTCCTCCTCTCCCCCATTATCATTGCCTCCTCTCACCTTAGCCATTAGATAAGCGGATGACAAAGGTTCTCTCTAAGACCTAATGAGTTTGTGGGTTTATATGTTGGTGACCGAGTACTCTTAAGCTGTTTATATGAAGGGAATGGGTGGGAGGGGGATGGTGAGGGTTTGGAGGGGGAAGGAGGTTAAAGTAGAGACAGAGAAGTTTGTAGATTTTGTTGTTGTTGTTGTTGTTGTTGGGTTTTTTTTTATGTCAATGTGATTAATTTTGAGTGCCTTTTCTTCTTCTATTTTTCTTTATTATAGTAGTAGCAGTAGTGATAGTAGTGGTGGTGGTAGTAGTAGTAGTAGTAGTAGTAGTAGTAGTAGTAGCAGCAGTAGTAGTGGCAGCAGCAGCAGCAGCAGCAGTAGTAGTAGCAGTAGCAGTAGTAGCAGCAGTAGCAGTAGCAGGTGCAGTAGTAGCAGCAGTAGCAGTAGTAGTAGTAGTAGTAGCAGTAGTAGTAGTAGTAGTAGTAGTAGTAGTAGTAGTAGTAGTAGTAGTAGTAGTAGTAGTAGTAGTAGTAGCAGCAGCAGTGACAGTACAAGTAGCAGTTAGTGGTAATATTATATCTTTTACGTAATACAATCTCAGCACGCCAAGAAACTCGTCCCACTAAGACTTCCGGAATGAGCAGTGACGAAACAGTTACGAAACCTACACACACACACACACACACACACACACACACACAGGACAAGTTAACTGGAGCATCGACCATAAATGCTTTACTGCTTCGTCAAGTCAATCTCGACCCTATTCGAACCCAATACCGGCGCCTCGTTTCCACTCAAGGCAGTGATCTTAACCCCCTATAACTTTCCCTTCCGCCTTCTCCACCTCCCCGTTTGCCCGGTTCGCGAAGCCGTTGCCGCGAACCGCTTATGGTGTCATTGTCCGCCTCGTTAAGCCCCATTCGGATCGCAATAGAGCCGACTGCATTATGGGAGCGCTAATGCAACATATTTTGGAGCTTCGGGACGTATTTTTGAAGCGCCGTCATGTTTTTTTTTTTTTTTTCGCGATCGCCTCGTGGATTCATTATTTCCCGATGAATTGGCAATCACGCCGGGTTTTGTTGCAGGTTTTAATGAGGTGTGTCATCAGAAATCATCAACCTGCCTTTGGCGCTGCATGATCTCCCCTGACCTGCACCCTTGACCCGTGACCTCTCTTTCTGGTCTAGCACAATAAAAACTTATAAAAAAAAGGTTCACTGCCAGCCACCCGAAGGATTATCGAGGCCTGGAGTGGGAGTAAGTGAGGTTTCGTCTTGGTCTGTCGCCACTACTCACATGTCTGGTGACTCTGGTCTAGTCTGGTCTGTGAAGTATTAATTCTGCTGCGCGTGATTCGTGTTGCGAGGCATTCTGTCTCAACTTGTCATAACCTGCTGTGGAATTCATTGCGGTCACTTCTAACCCACAGCCTCGACTTTTTCATTTTTTTTCTTTTTTTTTCCTTCTTTTGTTTTGTATTGTAAGCGGGGACTAGAACAGGAAAAAAAACAACAAAGAACTAAGAGAAAGGCCCACTAAAAATGTCAGTTTACAGTGTCAAAAGGGCAGCCCAGAAATTGAGAAGTGTCCTGTAATGGGCACGTGGGTGGGTAACGGGCATGTGGAGTGCTTGTATGGATTGATCTACCGCAAGACATCGCACGCAACATTCTGAGGTTAGACATGAAAACACTAGGAAATAGGGAAAGCTACAAAAAGCCATCAAGCCTACACACATGGCAGTCCCTGTAACCATGTCTACCTATTTCCACCTATCATATTCCTTCATAAATAAGCCAAACCTTCATTTCAAGTACAGATACGTTAGGTGAGGGAGCTAAGATCAAGACAACTAACTATGCATACGTTTTTTTTCAGTCAGAGAGTTAGACAGGAAGGCACACCAAGACAGTAGCCAATACACTTAGAAAACATAAAAATTATAGATAAAAAAAAAAAAAAATCGAAATTCTACGGTATTCAAACTACGCGTCTAATTCTTCATTTTTTAGAGATAGCACGTTGTTTAAGAGGAGAGAGAACAGAAGAATCAACCTCGATTCTAAAAACACATATAAACAGTCAGGATTAAGAAAAAAAAGAGATAAAAAACAAACTATTCAAATACTATGTACACGATTCAATTTAAAGGGAGTAGATCGTTTAACAGAATGGAAAACAGAGCATTAGACTTCTATAAATACAATCCCGGAGCGAGGGAGAGGAGAGGGAATGCCTGAAGGGACTGATGTTGAAAGGCTACCAGTACCATTCCTGTGGGTACACAATGGAAGTGACCTGTGTATTGCAAAAAGTGGAACCGTGTATCTGTATTATGGCAGAGAGAGAGAGAGAGAGAGAGAGAGAGAGAGAGAGAGAGAGAGAGAGAGAGAGAGAGAGAGAGAGAGAGAGAGAGAGAGAGAGAGAGAGAGAGAGAGAGAGAGATTATTTTTCGATAGCTTTAAAAATAAGGTAAAGTAAAAATGTAAGATACGGTGAGGCTTGGTGGTGGTGGTGGTGGTGGTGGTGGTGGTGGTGGTTATAAAAGAAGTCCTATCAGATAATGAGAAGGATGTATGGCGAATGTCACGTGTCTCCTGGCTTACTTCACACACACACACACACACACACACACACACACACACACACACACACACACACACACACACACACACACACACACTCATCGCCACCATTGCCCTAACTACTACCACCACCAACACTACTACTACTACTACTACTACTACTACTACTACCACCACCCTCACCACTACTTCGGGGCCCAAACACATCAATAACTTTAAGAACGTGTAGGGGAGGCGAGAGAAGATAATATCATTTACTTATGTGGATTATAAAGTCATAGAGTGATTATCTAGATATGAGAGAGAGAGAGAGAGAGAGAGAGAGAGAGAGAGAGAGAGAGAGAGAGAGAGAGAGAGAGAGAGAGAGAGAGAGAGAGAGAGAGAGAAGAGACGAGGAAAGAGAGAGAGAGAGAAGAGAGAGAGATAAAGAGAGAGAGAGAGAGAGAGAGAGAGAGAGAGAGAGAGAGAGAGAGAGAGAGAGAGAGAGACGCATATTAGGAGACAATTTTGCATCGATTGATAAGTTGATAATATTATGATGGGGAGAGAGAGAGAGAGAGAGAGAGAGAGAGAGAGAGAGAGAGAGAGAGAGAGAGGAAATTTGATAAGTGGCAGTGTGTGAGGTGGGAGAGAAATTTGCATGTTTGTCCATTAAAACTCTCTCTCTCTCTCTCTCTCTCTCTCTCTCTCTCTCTCTCTCTCAGGTAGTAAATTCTTGTACTCAATATTCCTGACGTAAAAACCTTCGTATATTGCATTTTATAATATATCAATGTCATAGTCATCTTCAAAGCAAGACAATTCAGTCGTCTATCGTCACTGACAGATAACAGTAAAAAAAAAAAGATAGTTGTCATAATTTCTCTCTTGCTTAGGTTGAAAATGGTGAAAAGAATAGAATAAATAAAAAGAAAAAGTAAACGATATATATTCTTTCTATTTATGTCTCTTAATAGCAGTTTTTCATTTTTTTTTTTGTTTGTCATTTTTCTTCATCTTCACCTCATCAGTCCATGGTCAGGTTCGTTACTTAATTATATTCCTACCAATGCCGTTCTGTGCACCACTTTACCCTCAGTGACATTTGACTCCTCTATGACTGATTCACGAGTAACCAGTTTGTCTCCATAATGTTTGTCGTGATAACCGGGGTGCAGCAGTGTTCGGTGTCCTGCTGTTATTTTGGGTTACATTTTTTATAACTCGTCATTTCCGTTCCTTGTATACTTGTCAAGACTTCAATGAATAAATGAGAGACGTTGTTTTCTCAGTCATATCCGTTAGCTTCATCTAACTTTTCCAGACTGACGCGGATTTAATATTTATTTTCCTTTGTTTCTTTCTTTACTCATTCATTATTTCCAGCATCCATTCTTTTCCGTTCTCTCCGTGTCAAATATCTAAAAAAAAAAACAATTGTATATCTTCGCGTAGTTTCTTTGTAAATTCTGTCAAGTTTGATATGGTCTTTACATTGCATTTGTTCATTTATTCATCATTTTCAGCGTCTGTTCCAGTCCGTTATTTCCGTTTCAAATTGCTATCCTAAAAACAATCATAGCTATGTACCTTTCCACTTGTTCTATCACTTGTTTATATCGCATCCTGACTAGAACGTTCTTGGCATTGTTATATGCTATCACACTTTCTTTGTAAAGCTTCATCATATATCGTTCCTATCATCACTTCCGTCCGTTCTGTGCTTGTAACTCGTCCAGCTTAACACGTTCTTAACTTTCCTGAAAGAGGCGACGGATATGACATTCTTATTTATTTTCCCGGAATGATATCACTAACTTCTAAAAGCTAAGGAGAAAGAAAAAGGACTAGAACGAGAACGAGAACGAGAACGAAGAGATGGAGAAAGAGAAGAATGAACAGCAAACACTATAACCATCATCACCCACATCATCATCAACAGAAAACAACAACAATAACAACAATAAAACTCCCATAAAGAGCGCCACGTGACGTCATACATTAAGTAGTGTGAATGGACGTCTTCATGGTGAGCAGGTACATTTTTTCCTATCGTCTTCATTTAACCCCTTCAGTACTGAGCCGCATTTTTACCATGATATTTTGGGTATGATTATACAATTTTATTTCAACTAAGAAGGGTCTATGGAGGTTGAAATGGCTAGATTTTAATCCACTCATAAGTTTCTGAAGCCGTATCAAATCGCTGAATAGTAACCAAAATGGATGTGAAAATGCTTCGTAAGACCTTTTTTTTTTTTACTATTTTTTCTTACCTTAACCAATCTCCGAATAAAAGCGACAAAAATACGACAAATTTTCTCTTCGATTATTTAGTATTAGAAAAAGTTACGATTTTCTTTAATATACATCATTAACTTATTACTTTATTACTGCTTATCACCAAACTATTACTATACCAATTAGCATATATTCCTGGGTGTAATTTGTGTAAATAACGTATATATCCGCTTCTTCCTCTATGTACTAGTGCAAATAACCTAACCAATAACCCAAAATAGTGTTGGAGTTTCCCCTTATTTACTTACGTTTCCATGGAATAATATATACACATTAATTCATTTATCTATTTATTTACTTATTTATGTTGGAGGGACACCGGGGAAGGACAACAAAATAAAATAATAAACAATACTAAAAATAAATAGATAAATAAACAAAATGATAAATGAATATTCTTACACTCTGTTACATGCATTCTTATTTACCTTCAGTGCAAAAAAAAAAAAAAAAACTCCTTGCTATAAATATCAACACAAACAACACACAGAAAGCACACCCACGCACACGCACGCACGCACGCACTTCCTAAAACGTACGTGTTATTCACCTGTTCTCCTCAGCGGCGGGTCGTTAATTAGCGTCAAGGTAAGAGGGTCGCAGGTAAGTAGGAGGTGAGTCCTTGTCAAGTGGGTGTCCTCAGGTGTGCGGGATTCGCTTCGTATATTAGTAAGTAGCTGTGCATGGCGGAGCATTGGGAGCGTGTGTGTGTGTGCGGGGGTTTGTGTGTGGGTGTGCGGGGAAGCCAGAGGTGTGTGCGTGCATGTGTAAATATGTGTATGTGTGTGTAGGGGGGGTAGGGGAGCGGGAGGGGTTTGTGTGTGTGTGTGTGTGTGTGTGTGTGTGTGTGTGTGTGTGTGTGTGTGTGTGTTTCCTTATGACAGTCAACGTAATTTAATTATATATACCGAAAATGAGGGCAGAAATGAAAGGAAAAGGAGTGGAGAAAGATGAGGAGGAGGAGGAGGAACAGGAGGAAAAAGGAAGAGGAAGAAAAAAAAAAAACAACAATAAAAAGAAAAGAAAAGAAATAAATGTTGAAAAAGAAAACAAGGGAAAAAAAAAAAACAAGAACACATACCACCACCAACAACAACAAAAACAAAACAAAACAAAACACAAAAGCTCCACAAAGCACATAATTCTTTTCGTTTTCCTTCCACGAGTAACCCTGACCTTCCTCTTCCTCCTCCTCTTCCTCTTCCTTCTTTCTCCTCACGATCTCTTCCTTCCTCACTTTTCCCTTCCTCCTTCTTCTCTTTTACTCCTCCGTCCATTATCTCTTCTTCCTCCATCTCCTTTGCTTCCTTCCAGCCTTGTACCTTTTTTTGTCTTCTTCCTCTGTTTCCTTCTTTCTCTCCACTAAAACTTTCACCTCTAATCCCTCCCCATACCCCCTCTCTCTCTCTCTCTCTCTCTCTCTCTCTCTCTCTCTCTCTCTCTCTCTCTTATTTCTGATATGCACAGAACAAGAGAGATAGATAGATAGATAGATAGATAGATAGATAGATAGATAGATAGATAGATAGATAGATAGATAGATAGATATAGATAGATAGATAGATAGATAGATAGATAGATAGATAGATAGATAGATAGATAGATAGAGAGAGAGAGAGAGAGAGAGAGAGAGAGAGAGAGAGAGAGAGAGAGAGAGAGAGAGAGAGAGAGAGAGAGAGAGAGAGAGAGAGAGAGAGAGATTCACCTACAAAAAATTTCCTTTCATACAAAAGCAGGAACAAAAAGGTCACGGTTCACTCAGCCACACTTTCACTTGCAGGTTAAGAAGGACATAATGTAAAGGCTGGTCGGAAGTTTGGCGAGGAGGAAAGGGTTAAAGAAGGACTGACTGAAGTTAAGCAGGGATGGCAGGAAACAACCGCCCTTATTAATAAAACCGTACCCACCAGTAACCTTGAAACCAGTACCAAGCTCTTGTATGGTGCGTAGCAAAATTTGTTAAAGTAAAGTGGAACACCTTTTTTTTCCTTTTGGTTAGTCAGTTTGCTTTTTTTTTTCCTTAAGTAAGACAGAACATTATTTTGATCATTTTTCGTATGCCACTTCGTTATTTTTTCCTTAAATGATGGAAGAGGAGAAAGATGTACGAAATGAGGCAAAGACTTAAAGATCTTATACTACACCACTCAATAACAAATTAAAGGACAAACAAAAATCAGAGTACAAGAGCTTAGTAACTCATAGGTCTTAACCACTTCAGCACTGGGATGCATTTTTAACCTTGAGTTTTGGGTATGATTAGATTATTTTATTTACATTAGGAAGGGTCTATGGAGGTCAGAAGATTAATGGCCAGTCTTCACTATTCTAATC
Source organism: Portunus trituberculatus (assembly GCF_017591435.1). Lineage (NCBI taxonomy): Eukaryota > Metazoa > Arthropoda > Malacostraca > Decapoda > Portunidae > Portunus > Portunus trituberculatus. The sequence continues at coordinate 4,778,618 of NC_059277.1, forward strand.
CCTTCACAAGTTTCTGAAGCTGTTTAAAATCACCAAATATTAAGCAGAATGAATATGAAAACACGTTCTGGTACTGAAAGGGTTAATAGAGTTTGCCTAGGAGTGGTTTGCTTGCGTTGTTGCTAAGACGTAAAGAAGTATTAGTGTCGTTCGTTCAGTGTTGCTTTTATCTTATATAGTCAAGTTCAGGTCCGCAGTTTGTTGCTACAGAAGATAATCTCAGACGGACTTGATTTGAGAGTTCATAGATAAATAAACTGGTTCGCACCCCTACAGTCCACCTTATCAATGCAAGAGTAAGCATGTGCCTTCACTCCACTCCAACAATTAATCTATTTTACTTTTATTTCCTCTCTTTCCTGTGACACAAACTCATGAGCAAAGCATTAAAGAAAACTAACCCCTTCAATCCTGAGACACATTTTTAGCTTATGATTTGTGTATGATTAGACCATTTTATTGACATTAGAAGGGACCAATTGAGATTAATGGCCACAGTCTTCACTACTTTAATCTCCCACATGAGTTTCTGAACCTGTATAAGATTACCAAATCGTAAGAAGAATGAATATGGAAACGCGTTATGGTACAGATGGAGTTAAAATAAGGCAAAAAATAAAGACCCATTCTAGAAATCAATTAATATCTTTCAGGACCAGGAACTAAACGCCATTTTTTCCCCTATATCAGTACCCTTGGCCAGTCCCCTTAACACTAAGAACAAAGACACAAAAACAAACAAACCTGCATGAATATTAATACTTATCTGACCAACACATTCTCTAGAGACGTTAGGGAAGTGGGTGACCTTGCAAGAAGATGTTAACTTCATGCGGGTCTTGTCTTTTCTTGAGCATGTGTAGGGGAGGCTAAGGGACGAGGGGAGGTAAGGGGAGGCATAGGGGAGGCTCTGTACCCACTGGCCTTGATGGGACTTCCTGGGACGCAGCTTATGTGGTCCTGTTGTGCGTTGTGGGTTTTTTGCGAGACATGAGATGAGACTGTGGGTAAGGAAGGGTCGTGGCAAGGAAAGGTAATAAGGAAAGTGTGTGTGTGTGTGTGTGTGTGTGTGTGTGTGTGTGTGTGTGTGTGTGTGTGTGTGTGTGTGTGTGTGTGTGTGTGTGTGTGTGTGTGTGTGTGTGTTTGTGTGTGTGATGTAATGGTTGATAAATTGTTTTTGTTTTATCCTATGGCTCACTTTTATGATTTTGCACTTTTCTGAGGCACAAAAAGCACTGTGAAATCCCCCCCCCCCCGTCTCTCTCTCTCTCTCTCTCTCTCTCTCTCTCTCTCTTTCTTCTCTCTCCACCAGGGGCTCAAAAGAAAGCGGCTGGTAGAGAGTTAAGAAATTGATGGGAGAAAGTTTCCACTCTCGCCACAGTTATACACATATGCAGGCAGTGGGGAGCAGGTGTGTGGGTTATGGTATTGAGGATCAGGTTATAGAGATGGGCGTGGCGCGGTGGGAGGCAGAAGTACCTATGGCGCTCTCGACATGACCGCTTCCTAATCCCATTTCTCAACTGGGATGCAATTCTCAAATAATTCCTGGTTTTTCCCTCTAACACACCTAATCTGACGACACTGCAGCTCTGGGGGACTCTCTCCAGTGTGTCACGACCAAACTTCTGCCGCATGGTGGAAAAAATACAGACAGTCAGACAAACAGACAGACAAACACACACACACACACAGAGAGAGAGAGAGAGAGAGAGAGAGAGAGAGAGAGAGAGAGAGAGAGAGAGAGAGAGAGAGAGAGAGAGAGAGAGAGAGAGAGAGAGAGAGAGAGAGAGAGAGAGAGAGAGAGAGAAAGAGAGAGAGAAGGAGAGAAAGGAGAGAGAGAGAGAGAGAGAGAGAGAGAGAGAGAGAGAGAGAGAGAGAGAGAGAGAGAGAGAGAGAGAGAGAGAGAGAGAGAGAGAGAGAGAGAGAGAGAGAGAGAGAGAGAGAGAGAGAGAGAGAGAGAGAGAGAGAGAGAGAGAGAGAGAGAGAGAGAGAGAGAGAGAGAGAGAGACAAGAAAGTAGAGAAATAGATACAGAGACAGAGTGAAAACAAAGAGAAAAGAAAAGATAGAGACAGATAAACAAAGAAGAAAGAGACACGGAGAGTAAGAAAACAGTCAGAAAAATAAACACAGACAGGGAGACGGAAACAGGGACAGAGATAAACAGACTAATAGGAGAAAGAGGGAAACAGAAAGTTATAGATATGGAAAAAAAAAACAAAGAAAAAATAAGCACGAAGTCAGAATTGAGATAAACAGAAAGGAAAACAATGAAAAAAAAACAACAATATACCAAGAAAGAACAGAATCCTTTCCAACACACACACACACAAACAGAAACGGTAAGAATTAAAAAGAGAACTGAAAAACACACAAAGTATCACACGTGCACAGCTTCCAGGAATGTTGTGGAGGCTATGTGCTAAGGTGAGGCATCGTGTGGGGGGCGTCTGTAGCGTCTGATGTCTTCTGAACCCCCTTGCAGCCACCGCCCGCCAAGGGAAGGGCAACATTGTGGAATATGTGGGGATAAACAAAGCTGCCTCGCCCGCCCTTACCCTCACCGCCCCTCGAGGCTCCGTGCTCCGCCTTCATGCTTTGCTCTCGCAGCCTCAACTCTGTGCCAACTGCTTGTGGGATTAACATTTGCTCGCCGAGTCTCGAGTGTTTCCAGGGAATTGCCGCTCTGGTTTGCAAGGGTTAAAAAAAGAAAAGAGATTGTGGTATTTATGTGTAAAAATGTCAAAAGAAAGTTAGAATTATATTGTTTTCAAGGGTGAGAGAGAGAGAGAGAGAGAGAGAGAGAGAGAGAGAGAGAGAGAGAGAGAGAGAGAGAGAGCAAATAGAAAGACAGTGAAAAATAAAATAGACAGAGAGAGTGAAAAGGTGGTAGAGAAACATAGATAGAGATAGAGCGAAAACAAAGAGAAAGAAAAAAGAGAGAAGAGAGAGAGAGAGAGAGAGAGAGAGAGAGAGAGAGAGAGAGAGAGAGAGACAGAGAGACAGAGACAGTGATTATACATCCAGATTACTGTGTTTCTATATTTGCACGTCACACGGTGTAGTCGCGAGATTACGAAATATTGTACAGGGAGAGACAATGAAACAAAGATGAAACTACAAAAAAAAAAAAAAAAAAAACAATGATAAGAGAATTACGCATAAGGCTTTCAAGGGCGAAAAAAAAAAAAAAAAACTAGGGGGCTGGGAGCTATGACGAGAGATTACCGTGTTTGTGTCGTGGAGGAAGAGCAAAAGAGAGGCAAAACACGAATTCATATTTATCCATCTCAACACCGAATTAGAGAACAGAGATGACGGGCGACTGGTTTCCCTTCAACACACGCTGGATTAAGAGCCGAATAGACAGACAGATAAATAAATAGATTGATAAACAGATAGATAAGTAGACAGGTAAACAGACAGATAGACGGATAGATGAATAGATAAAAAGACAAAAAGGAAGGTGATGTTGGTGGATTCAGGGGACGAGCATCAGTGCAGTCTTGAAGGAGGAAGGAGCAGGAAGGCTTAGTTGACAGGAGGAAGGGCGCGGCTGAAGAAGGCTGAAGGATGCGTCTGAGTTTTCTTGTTTTGCTTTCTTTTCCCTTGTTTTGTTGTTTTTACCGCGAGAGAGAGAGAGAGAGAGAGAGAGAGAGAGAGAGAGACTGTAAAAAGCAAGAGGACAAATAAACAAACGAATAAGCAAATAAAGATATAAAGATATAAACACAAACACATAAAAAAGGTATATAGAAAGACAAATGAAAAAAAGACAGACAAAATAAAAAAAAAAACAACAAGAATAGACATAAAAAAACAAACAGAGACACTAGTAAACACACACACACACACACACACACACACACACACACACACAC
>NC_059277.1:4785000-4790000 GCF_017591435.1 Portunus trituberculatus
GAGAGAGCACACGTATGTAATCAAAAGATGTACAAGAAAGTAAAAATTCGTATCAAAAGAAAAAAAAAATCTGTAACACTGAAATGGAACCAATATGAAAAAAAAGAGAAAAAAATACGAATAAAATACATTTAAAAACTCTCTACAACACTCGATCAATCATTCTCTTTTTGATGAAAATTAAAAAAATGAAACTGAAAATTAAAAAAAGAATGATGTATTAGATATATTTCATTATTTTTCTGGGTTCAATAAGAGATGATAGGTGTGTGTGTGTGTGTGTGTGTGTGTGTGTGTGTGTGTGTGTGTGTGTGTGTGTGTGTGTGTGTGTGTGTGTGTGTGTGTGTGTGTGTGTGTGTGTGTGTGTGTGTGTGTGTGTGTGTGTGTGTATCCATGACATAGTAACGTAAAGAAATTTTTAAAATCTAATTTTTTTTCCTAACTTAAAAAAGAAAAAAAAATATAAAAGTTAGTTTTGGAGAGAGAGAGAGAGAGAGAGAGAGAGAGAGAGAGAGAGAGAGAGAGAGAGAGAGAGAGAGAGAGAGAGAGAGGTACAGCCAGCTTGCCCCCGCCGCCAACTAAAGGTCGTCTCTAGCAACGTCCGTGGTCTCCGGACTAACCTTGCAGACTTATACCACAACTGTGTGCAACGACACAATGCAGACGTTGTTGTGGTGACCGAGACATGGCTGAACAGTGAGGTGGAGCCCACGTATGGCAGGATGCAGGGCTTCACCCACTGGGTGAGGAGGGACCGACAGGAGCGAACAGGAGGTGGAGTGGCTGTCTGCTTCAAGGAAGGAATGCAGGCCCAGCTACTCGACATAGACACGCCTCCAATGATGGAGATGATGTACTTCCGAGTAATGCTGGCAGACCGCTCAGCCCTCCTGCTGTGTGCCCTGTATCGCCCCCCGCGACAAGGGCCTGACTCACTCCTGTACCTGACTGAGACCTTAGACAACCTGATGATGGCACACAGCTGCAGCCACGTGCTGATTGTGGGGGATCTCAATCACCACCTGGAAAGAGACGCCTACGAGAATCTCCTGGAGGTGCAGGGTCTGACAGATCATGTCACCTTCCCCACACATGAACGAGGAGGGACATTAGACCCTGTCATCTCAGACTACCAGGAAGACAAGCTTCAGTGTCATCAGCTGGGGCTCGTGGGCAGCTCTGACCATCACGCTGTACTGACACAGCTGGAAGTGGGCGTGGCTCAGGACGAGGCCACCACCCGCACCATCTGGCTGTGGAACAAAGCAGACTGGGCTTCCTGCGCCGCGACCTGACCCACACCCCATGGGCCACTCTGCTACAGGGAGGAGCAGAGAGTGAAGCACTTGCACTCACCTCTCACCTTCTCGCCCTCCAGAGACGCCACGTCCCACACAGGGAATACACCACCAGATCGACGGATCAGCCATGGTTTGGCTACCGTTGCCGTGTTGCTGCCGAGGCAAAGTATGCTGCCTGGCTCCGCTACAAGAGGAACCCGACTCGGCGCAACAAGGACCTGCACAGGGCTGCATGCAGGAGGATGGTGGTAACCAGCAAGTGGGCCTTAAAAAAGTGGGAGGAAAGCCTGCGCCGGAAACTGTGTGGCACTGGCGTAGGAAACAAAACTTGGTGGTCTCTTGTTAAGGACAAACAAGGAACTGGCCACCAAGAATCCATCCCTCCCTCAGCAAGCAGGACGGTACTGTCGCCACCAGCAGTAAGGAGAGGGCACAGTTGCTGGCTTCCTTGTTTGCTGGAAAAATGAAGGTCGGGAATCCACAGCAGCCACCGCCTCAGCTGGTCCAGCAATGTGAGAAGACTGTCACCATGGTGGAGGTGACGCATCAGCAGGTGAAGCGATTATTGCGGGGCTGGACACACAGAAAGCCACCGGCCCTGATGACATCAGCCCGCACCTGCTGAAGCGATGCTCCCAGGAACTGGCTGCCCCTCTCACCCAAGTCTTCACAACTTGTGTACGGGAAAACGTCTGGCCTTCAGTGTGGAAGGAGGCTCGAGTAGTTCCGTACACAAAAAGCTCCAGGACGGACCCAAAAAACTACAGACCCATATCCCTGTTGTCAGTGGTGGGTAAAGTGTTTGAGAGGGTCGTGGCAGAGGTGGTGTGTAGCCATCTCAAGGACAATGCCCTCCTCTCAGACCAACAGTTTGGGTTCAGACCTGGAAGGTCAACCTCCGACCTAATGATGCTTCTCACCAGGCATTGGCAGGACGCCCTCGACGACGGCAAGGACACTATAGTGGTTGCTTTGGACATAGCAGGAGCTTTTGATAAAGTATGGCACAACGGATTACTAGAAAAGCTTCGTGCTAAAGGCATCCAGGGTGGCTTGCTACGACTCTTGGGAAATTACCTGCAGGACAGAAGCCTCAAGGTGGTTGTCAACGGGCAAACATCTGAGTCCCTGCCTGTGGAGGCATCAGTGCCACAGGGTTCAATTCTTGGCCCACTCCTGTGGAATATCTACGTGGATGATCTTCTCCAGCTACTGCCAGGAGTCATGGCCTATGCTGATGACTGCACCCTCTCCTATACCTATCCACGCCAGGACAGTGGGCGGGCTGCTGAGGCCATCAATCAGCAGCTACGAGTGATAAAGGAGTGGGGTGCTCGCTGGCAAGTGACATTCGCGCCGGAGAAGACACAAGCAATGGTTGTCTCTCGGTCCCCAGCCGCCATGGCAGCAATGGCAGGAAAGTTGTCTTTTGGCTGCTGCTCTCCCACTCCAAGATGACGTCAAGATACTTGGAGTGGAGGTGGATCGAGGGCTGAGGTTTGACAGGCATGTCAAAACCATTGCCAAGAAAGCCTCTCACAGGATCTCCGCTCTCAGAAGGATCGCCAGTTTCCTCGACAGGAAGGGAGACTGCTGCTGTACAAGGCACAGGTGCGGCCCCACCTTGAATACGCAGCTCTCTCCTGGATGTCCTGTGCCGCCACACACAGAAGGAGACTGGACAGCATCCAACGCCGCGCCATACGGCTAGTAGATGCTGCACTACCACCTCACCCAGAGCCTGAGCGTCCCCTTGATTCACTGGAACACCGCAGAGACGTGGCGGCGATCGTAGTGTTCCATAAGGCACAGGTGCAAAGAGTGCCACATCTGGCAGGGCTGCGTCATCCTCTAAGAGTCACCGCACGGAGCACGAGAACGGTGCTCAATGGTGGTGACGCCGTAGAGGTGCCGCGATCCCACGGGTGTCAGCATCAACGCACCTTCGCAGGACGCGTCTCCAGGATGTGGAACTTGTTCACGGCCGCGGTGCCTCACGTCCAGGAGATGAACACACACAGTGTCAAACTGATGGCACATAAGTGGAGACAGACACTGCCAACTCCTCTGACACTCTTTGTGACGTGACACTCAGTGTAGTGCAGTGCGTGAATAGTGCTAGTGAAGTGAAACGAATAGTGCTCCATTTACATGCTGACCATCTTGTATATTATCTATTTTTAAGTCTTGTAAATATTGTAGAGAAATAGATTGTAGTACCCTTAGAATAGGTAGCACACGACAGTGCGCCTTTGGGTACATGTTCCTTTGTATTAAGTTTTGTTTAAATAAAAAAAAAAAAAAAAAGAGAGAGAGAGAGAGAGAGAGAGAGAGAGAGAGAGAGAGAGAGAGAAGAGAGAGAGAGAGAGAGAGAGAGAGAGAGAGAGAGAGAGAGAGAGAGAGAGAGAGAGAGAGAGAGAGAGAGAGAGAGAGAGAGAGAGAGAGAGAGAGAGAGAGAGAGAGAGAGAGAGAGAGAGATGTTACCACACTTCATATGTAAACCTTAAGAAGACTTGAACCTTTTAATCTAAACGTTTACGAATAGACCAAAATATATACTAAAATCACAAATATCCAAAGATTAAACAAATATTGAAAGGAGATCGTGAGGGAAAAGAAGAAGAAGAAGAAGAAGAAGAAGAAGAAGAAGAAGAAGAAGAAGAAGAAGAAGAAGAAGAAGAAGAAGAAGAAGAAGAAGAAGAAGAAGAAGAAGAAGAAAAAAAAGAAGGGATAATAATAAGACAAAAATAAAACAAGTAAAGGATTAGTAATAATAATAATAATAATAATAATAATAATAATAATAATAATAATAATAATAATAATAATAATAATAATAATAATAATAATAATAATAATAATAATAATAATAGTAATAATAATAATAATAATAATAATAAATAATAATAATAATAATAATAATAATAATAATAATAATAATAATCTCTTCTAATTTAGAACGGCTTGTCGTCGCCGTATCACCTATTGCGTAACTCTCTCTCTCTCTCTCTCTCTCTCTCTCTCTCTCTCTCTCTCTCTCTCTTACGACTCTCCGATATTTTTTTCCTTCCTGTCTGCCTATTGTTATCCTCAGCCACTTCTTTTTTTCCTCCTTTCTCTCCTCCTCCTTGTCTTCCTCCTCCTACCCCTCTTCTTCCTCTTGGTTCATTAACACTCCCAGAAAGTGCGAGTGACAGTGCCATCGCGCGGTCACTAACCTCAAGTGAAGCTGTTGCCTGGACGTGATGAATATCCAAACCTCAGAAAGTGTTCCCGGTCTCGACTCTCAACACCTGATTCGATTTTCTGAAGCCACTTGTGCATTTTTTATTAGTGGATTTTTTTTTTAATATTATGGTTTATTTGTTTATTTATTTATTTTGTGCACTGATACCTTCCCAAAGCTGCTTGTGGTTTCTTGGCCTAATCTATTATTTTTTTTATGGAAGAATGGTTTAAAATTCTCTCGTTTATTTTTTTTATGGAAGAATGGTTCAAAATTCTCTCGTTTATTTTTTATTATATTTTAGAGGGATTTTTATTTATTTTATCTTTCGTAATTCTCGTGATTTTTTTTTTTTTTCCATCATGCGTTGTGAACTTATTCAGAGCCACACCTAATCTCAGAACCTCACAAAATCATTTACTCTTTGTCAGAAATTAGAAGGCATAGATTTTATTAGAGTTAATTAAAGAGAA
>NC_059277.1:4802500-4810000 GCF_017591435.1 Portunus trituberculatus
AATCTCGCTTCGTTTTAATTGCGTGTTATGAGTGTGCATGTTTTCTCTCTCTCTCTCTCTCTCTCTCTCTCTCTCTCTCTCTCTCTCTCTCTCTCTCTCTCTCTCTCTCTCTCTCTCTCTCTCTCTCTCTCTCTCTCTCTCTCTAATTCCCTTCCCACGGCTTAAAATCCTGGTAACTTAGTGTGGCACAATACAGAGGGTAATTATTCACTTAGAGAGAGAGAGAGAGAGAGAGAGAGAGAGAGAGAGAGAGAGAGAGAGAGAGAGAGAGAGAGAGAGAGAGAGAGAGAGAGAGAGAGAGATTGTAAAAAAAGAAATCTATGGAGGAATGAAATAAAAAAAAATAGAAAAGCAATGGACAAAATAGGAAGAACAAGACAAGAAGAAGAATTAGAAGACGAAAGAGAAGAGGAAAACGAAGAATAAAAAAGAAAAAAACTGCAGCATTGAGAAATAAAAGTGATGAAGAAAAATATGAAGACAATAACAAGAACGTACAATATGAAGAAGGATGAGAAGAAGAGAGAGAGAGAGAGAGAGAGAGAGAGAGAGAGAGAGAGAGAGAGAGAGAGAGAGAGAGAGAGAGAGAGAGAGAGAGAGAGAGAGAGTGTTGTGTGCAGGTGATAAGGCGTGTTTGATCGCTTATTGTGGCAATCAAGCTGCTTTAATCATTGCAATTCAGTTTCCCTCCTTCACCAGCACCATCTTGAGAAGGCACACACACACACACACACACACACACACACACACACACACACACACACACACACACACACACACACACACACACACACACATAAGTAATTTGCTTACCATGGTTTTCAATACTGACAAAAATAACAACACGAGCATGAGATACAAGAAAACAAATTGATGAGAAGAAAACTGAATTATGTGAATAAAAATTAGTCCCTCAAGAAATCAACCAGTAAAAAATTCAATAATAAAGTAAGTTTAGGATTACGAGAAAAACATAAAAAAGAGCAATTAGCACGCAGACACACAATAGAGGTGATAAATATAAACAAGAGGTACAAAATGTTAACTAAGAAACATTAACTAAAACATCAACACTCCTCACACACACACACACACACACACACACACACACACACACACACACACACACACACACACACACACACACACACACACACACACACACACACACACACACACACACACACACACACACACGGATTTTAAGTGGGCACTTTTTTTACTCTTTTGTTTGCACTTGGCCAGCTTTCCTCTCTTACATAAACACACACACACACACACACACACACACACACACACACACACACACACACACACACACACACACACACACACACACACACACACTTCAGTGTTTAAACTTAGAGAGCATCCCTGTAACACTAGGAGTAATAATGTAGATTTATCCTTACCTTTATTCAGAACTAAACTATTCAAAAATAGTGTTATTTCTTTTGGTCCAGAAATATTCAATAGTCTCCCCCAGGATATAAAAGTCCTGCTCAGAGGATGTAATCTAATTAGATTTCAAAAGGAAATAAAAAGTTATCTGTTACATATGCAAAACTAGATACACCATATATTATTTCATGAATTTGGGAAGATAATGTTTTTCACTGCAATTTATGTTATGATGGTTGAGCTCCTGCTGTATTGTTACTTATATTTTATGTCATGTCAAGTTTACGATCTACCTACCTTGATTAACTAGGTTTTCTTATGTTTGTTCATCCTGTCACAATTTGTTTAAACTAGTTTTTAAAATCTGTCTGTCCTAAGAGTTATAACTCGACAGACAGTGCCAAGCTGTATATTTGTTATGTATTCACATGTTTATAAATGTAATCATGTCAATAAATTTACTTTACTTTACTTTACTACTTACACACACACACACACACACACACACACACACACACACACACACACACACACAACGACTAACTGATGATAAACAAGGTGGAGAAAGAGACAGGAACGATAGTAACATGATCCATTGATGACCTTGATAACTTACAGGACTGAAGAAGATTAGAAGTCCCTCAAGTGGATCTGCAATGAAATAAAGAGAAAGATTATTACATGATACCATATTCGATATTGGATGAACAAAAGAGGCATGGAAAATTATTAATCTTGATAGAAATGTTTAAAGGTAGGTAAGAGGATTTATTTCTCTCTCTCTCTCTCTCTCTCTCTCTCTCTCTCTCTCTCTCTCTCTCTCTCTCTCTCTCTCTCTCTCTCTCGCAGGATTTTTCATTCTAGTTTCCTACACTCCTTCCTTTCATTCTTGCAGTCTCTCTCTCTCTCTCTCTCTCTCTCTCTCTCTCTCTCTCTCTCTCTCTCTCTCTCTCTCTCTCTCTCTCTCGCTTCCACTCAAAGTTATTCTTTTCCCTTTCTCTTTACCTCCCTCCCACCATCCATCTTTCCCTCCTGTCTGCTTTCCTTTCCTCCTTTCAGTTCTCTCTCTCTCTCTCTCTCTCTCTCTCTCTCTCTCTCTCTCTCTCTCTCTCTCTCTCTCTCTCTCTCTCTCTCTCTCAGACTTGATCTAGAATTAAAGTAACTTAAGATATTACTGACAAACTTCTAAAGGGTGTGCATCTCTCTCTCTCTCTCTCTCTCTCTCTCTCTCTCTCTCTCTCTCTCTCTCTCTCTCTCTCTCTCGCCAAGATAAATGGAACAGCCTCTAAAGGGGATCTTGGTTACACTGATAAATTATTGACGGTCTTATAATGGTACTTCTCCCTGTTTATGAGAGCGAGAGAGAGAGAGAGAGAGAGAGAGAGAGAGAGAGAGAGAGAGAGAGAGAGAGAGAGAGAGAGAGAGTCCTTTCCCAGGTCGTATATCATTCATTTTTTTCTTATTTTTCTTTTTGATTGTTCACTTTCGCTTCCTCCTCGTCTATTTCTTCTGATTTTCCCTCCTCCTTCTTCTCCTCCTTCTCTTCCTCCTCTTCCTCGTCCTCCTCCTCCTCCTCCTCCTCCTCCTCTTGATCATAACCTCTTTTTATTCCTGATTTTTCCTTTACTTCTTTTGTTTTGTTCCTTGCCTTCTTTTCTTTTTCTCCTCCTCCTCTTCTTCCTTCTCCTCATCCTCGCACTCTTCTTCCTCCTTTCCTCCGTTCTTTCCAATTTCTTTTTACATTTCTTGGCAGTTTTTTTGTGACCCAATTTTTGCTTCCTTTCTTTTTTTTTCTTCCGTTTTTATCCCCATTCCCTTTTTCGTTTCCTCTAACTCTTTTTATCCATCCCTTACCATCTACTGCATTTTTTTTTCTCGTTTCCCTTAACCCCTACCAGTCTTTTCTTTCTTCTTCTCTCTTTGCTTTCTCCTTCTCTTCTGGTCTCCCTTCATTATCTTCTTTATCATTCTTGTTGCGTCTTGACTTCTTTCTTTCAAGTCTTAAGTATTTATTTTTTTTTTCAGTTTGTCCCTCTTCCGTTTACTTTTCTTTTTACTTTTAAAACTGAAATTCGAATGCGTAAATTTTCACATTTTTTTCTTGCATACAGAGGAAGTTACAGCAATGCTCGATAAAGTCAAATAAAGTTAGGTCATAAAGTAAACTAAAATTCAGCCTTCTCAAAAGTTAAATAAAATGAAAATAAAATTACTGATATACTAAGCTAAAGTCATAAAAAGCAAACAGGCACAAAATTATATGGTAGCACTTATTCGTAGCTGGTTCTATTTTATTTTATTTTAAGTTTGTCTGAATCTTCACAAGGGCTGTTCAAACCTACTACTACTTTTGACACAACAAGTAATACAAACAGCAAGCATATACTTCAATACAATAACAAGCATTTTTCTCTATCCTCACCGCCTCCTTCACCTCCTTGTGTTTATCTCTATTAGTCTCTTCTCTATTCCCCTTCTAGTGTGTATTGGGTCTGCTACATGAATTAAACATCGTAACTTGGAGCTAAATTGTCCTGCGCTTCTCCCTGTATTCCCTCACCACCTCTTATATTCCCCTTCTATTTGCCTCTGTTACATGAATTAAAACACTGTAATTCACGCAGCTCAACTTACCTCATCTTCCTTTTCTCTCTATTCTTCACTGTATTTTTCGCCTATTTTTCCTGGTTTATGAAGCATCTGAGACCACAATACTTGGGTACACAATACTTGGGTAGATGTCCTTAATACCTTACCCTCGCCAGGATTCGAACCCATGCGCATTATGATCTCTCAACTCACTGTACCGCTAATATTTACTATGACTGGCCATTCCTCTACCACTCGAGTCCCTTCTCTAATGTTACTCGTTAGTCTCTCCTCTATATCTGCAGTCAGTGTATAGAGGTGCTATATGAACTAAACATTGTAATTTACTCAGTTAAGTTTTCAAAGTTCTCATCCCTGGCCTCTTCTTTTGGGTTAATTAATGCTCCATATATTACCTCTCCACGTCCAGACACACTCTCTTCACTCACCCCTCTCCCTCTCTCTCTCTCTCTCTCTCTCTCTCTCTCTCTCTCTCTCTCTCTCTCTCTCTCTCTCTCTCAGCACAATATGGTTAGCACGGCCCACTGGAGGCGAGCGAGAGCCGAAACCCCGTGAGAAAATTGGTAATTAAATCTGTTCCTAATCAGCGTGAGATTGAAATGGAGGAAATTAAACTGTCTGGAAAATTGGATTATTGAAAGCTTCTGGCCTGGAGAGTTTTTATGCCTATTTTTGTTATTTTATTTTGTGGAGAGGAAGGAATCGTCTCTTTCTTTCTCTCTTTCCCTCTCTATCTTTTGTTAGGATAGGTTAGGTGTGTTTACGTGTATGTTCAGAAAAGGAAGACATTGATGATGATGATGATGATGGTGGAAGGAAGAAAAGGGAGAAAAAGGAAGGAGGATGGAGGAAAGATAAGAAAATACAAAAAAACGAATAAGAGGAGAAGGAAAGAGCTGCAGCATAGGTACAAAAACTCCAAATCTGTGTGCCAGGTGAGCATTCCCTCTGAAATTTCAACTAAGGAAATGGAGAAAGACAAGGCAGAAGAGAACTAGGAAAAGAGGAGGAGGAGGAGGAGGAGGACGACGACGACGAGGAGGAGGAGGAGAAGAAGAAGGAAATGAAGAGGATGAGGACGAGGAAGAGGAGAAGAAGAAGAAGGAGGAGGAAGACGAGAACGAACACAACAAGGAGGACGAAAACGAAGACGAGGAAGAGGACGAAGAGTAGGAAGCAGGAGAACAAGAAGCAGGAAAAAATACTTGTTCCTGCTGCTGCTCCTCGGTCTAAAATTACATTGCAGAGGAGGACAGCTGCTACGACACTGGGAATTATGAAGGAATTATTAAAAGGGGCACGGTCGCACCTTCTCAGACAGGCCCGTGTGTTGCTGTGTCACCTGACTTCTTTACCTGTTGGGGGAGGAGCGTCAGGTAATTACTGTGTTGGTTTGTCTTTCTTTTCCCTTTTTTTCCTTCTTTTCTTGTCTGCTTTTATTATTCTTTTAAAGGTTTGTGTGTTTTTTTTTTTGGGTGGGGATTCAATTTGTTTTTGTGTTGTTGTGTGAGTGGTTTTGATCTTGTTCTTGTTCTTGTTCTTATTTTCTCTTCTTATGTTTAGTTTTCTTTAATTTGTTCTGTCTAGATGTTGTTGTTAGAGTCCGTGTGTGTGTGTGTGTGTGTGTGTGTGTGTGTGTGTGTGTGTGTGTGTGTGTGTGTGTGTGTGTGTGTGTGTGTGTGTGTGTGTGTGTGTGTGTGTGTGTGTGTTACTTTATATTCTGCTTTAATATGTTTAGGTTTGCATGATCGTATGTCAAGAATTGTGAGGCTGTATAGTTATATGATGGAGAGAGACAAATCGTGCATGACTATACATTTTAGGAATGGGAATGCTATATAATCGTGCGTTTGGAATGAGAATGCTGGGGGAGCTCAGATAGTATCAATAACAAAACAAAGTGAAGAAAAAACACACAAACATGAAATTAATAGGAAGATTAAATACAAGTTTATAACAGTGCGGTTGACTGATAAATATTAAACTAACAAGAAAATGAAGATAAATGAAGGAAAACAACTTAAATATCCGTTTCTGGTATTTACTTTCACTATCTTAATTCGACGAAGCAATGAAAAAATATCAGCTAAACATGAAATAAACAATTAACTAATGAAAAAAAAAGAGAATAGAAAAAAATCAGACAGAATCATAAATACAAACAAAGAAGAAAATAAATAAAAGCGGAACAGGTGATACTTACAACCAGAGAGTAAAACAGAAAACGGGAACAGGATAATAACTAGAGTGTCTAAAGGGAAGGAAATACAAGACAACTTCCTCTCTTTATGTGTGCTGGTGGAATGACGATAATTAAAGCAAAGGGATTTAGGTTAGGAGGTAATTGGTAGAGAGAGAGAGAGAGAGAGAGAGAGAGAGAGAGAGAGAGAGAGAGAGAGAGAGAGAGAGAGAGAGAGAGAGAGAGAGAGAGAGAGAGAGAGAGAGAGAGAGAGAGAGAGAGAGAGAGAGAGAGAGAGAGAGAGAGAGAGAGAGAGAGAATGAATCTTTTAGCAACTTCAAACATAAGAAAATAAGATTTTATGAAATATTTCCTTGTACTGGATGGCATGAAGTGCCCAGCGAAGCAAGAAAAACAGGAGGAGGAGGAGGAGGAGGAGGAGGAGGAGGAGGAGGAGGAGGAGGAGGAGGAGGAGGAGGAGGAGGAGAAGGAGAAGGAGAAGGAGAAGGAGAAGGAGAAGGAGAAGGAGAAGGAGAAGGAAAAGGAGAAGGAAAAGGAGAAGGAGAATGAGAATGAGAATGAGAAAGAGGAGGAGGAGGAGGAGGAGGAGGAGGAGGAGGAGGAGGAGGAGGAGGAGGAATGTGTAGGTTGAAGATACATGGAGAGAAATAGGACGAGGAGGAGGAGGAGGAGCAGGAATGTGATTTATGAGTGAGATGTTGGAGAGAGAGAGAGAGAGAGAGAGAGAGAGAGAGAGAGAGAGAGAGAGAGAGAGAGAGAGAGAGAGAGAGAGAGAGAGAGAGAGAGAGAGAGAGAGAGAGAGAGAGAGAGAGAGAGAGAGAGAGAGAGAGAGAGAGAGAGCTCCTACCTTTGTGGAATACCTAATCTCTAAAAGGTGCTTAGCTTATGAGAATCTTGAGAGGAATTTGTGAGGAAAAAATGAAAGAGGGAGGGAAAGAAGGCGGAAAAAACTGGAAGGAGGAGGAGGAGGAATAGGAGGAGGGGGAAATACCTGTGTCATCGTAATTAAGTTAGCGACCTGTGAAGTGAAAGGTGTGTAGGTGGCACTCTCTCTCTCTCTCTCTCTCTCTCTCTCTCTCTCTCTCTGGGTTTTAGACATTGATGTTTTTAAGCCTTTTGACTGACACAAAAATGAAGACACAGAGTTACTAGAATGTTTATATAAGTCTTCCATGCACTATTATTGATAAGTCATCGCTAAACATTGTCCTCTATTCACCAATCCTTACTTTTAACAGCCTCAGTACTTTGACTCCTTTTCACTTTGAGATTTGTGCACAATTAAACCA
>NC_059277.1:4820000-4822500 GCF_017591435.1 Portunus trituberculatus
TGACACTACAACATCATCACACTACGCTCCTTGACATTTTTCTGCAACACGTACACACAAAACCTCGTCAAAATGTTATAGAGTGTTTTAGTTCCATAGGGTTTTTAAATGTGGTTTTATAGTTTTAGTGGCAGATCAGTAAGATTTTTTTTTTTCACTATCAACAGGAGGGACTGCAATTCTCAAGTCTTTCTGTAGTGTTCTAGTTCAAAATTTAAAGGCGTTTTTTTAATGTTTTTTTTTTTTACAAGGTTTTTACGTTATTAACAGAAGGAACCGTGATTCTGAAAGGCCTCTCTCACACTTCAATATTTTCGAGGCTGCTTTCTACTGTTTAACTTCTATGGGTATTTTTTTTTTATGGTTTTAAGTGAGATTAGCGAAATTATCACATTATTAACCCCTTTACTGCCAGGACGCTTTTCCATATTCATTCTGGTTACTATTTGGTGAATTTATACAGCTTCAGAAACTTATGTGGGGATTAAAATAGTGAAGACTCTGGCTATTAATCTTCCGACTTCCATAGATCCTTCCTAATGTCAATAAAATGTTCCAATCATACCAAAAACACAAGGATAAAATGCATCCCAGTACTAAAGGGGTTAACAAGAAAAGCCATACTTCTGAGAGGCCACCACTCAACACTCTAATGCTTACAATGAGTTATCTATAGTGAATAAATTCCTTTGGTTTTTAAGGATGATTTTTTTATGGTTCTAGTGACAGACTAACACGATTTCTACATTATCAACAGAATGAATTACTCTTCGTATGTTTGTCTTTCCATGTATCCTTTTCTTATTCTAAGTTTGGTTGCCTCTGTCTGTCTTTATTTCAAGGGCATTTTTATGGTTCTGATAATATACTGACATTTCAACATTGCCAACAAAATAAGAAACACTTGCAAACTAGGTTATGTATCTCTGTGGCCTTGGAAAACTGTCGTGGTGAAAGAGCAAAGTGTTTCTGAATGCTAGCCAATATATAATGCAACAAACAAGGGCAAACTTTTGTTGACGGAGAGAGAGAGAGAGAGAGAGAGAGAGAGAGAGAGAGAGAGAGAGAGAGAGAGAGAGAGAGAGAGAGAGAGAGAGAGAGAGAGAGAGAGAGAGTGGGGGGGTTTGTTCAAGAGTAAAATGCCTTGATTAACTGAACACTGTAATGCTAAATAAATATGTGCATGTAAGATAGAGGAGGGCAAGGACACACACACACACACACACACACACACACACACACACACACACACACACACACACACACACACACATTGAGCGTTCGACTTTACGTGTCTCCTCCTCCTCCTTCTCTCTCTCTCTCTCTCTCTCTCTCTCTCTCTCTCTCTCTCTCTCTCTCTCTTTCTACTTATTGCACATTATTTTCTTTTCCACCAATTTTCTTTAGTATCCCTACTTATATTTTTTTTACCACCCCATTTTCTTTGCTCCATTTTCTTTCGTGCCTCTCATCATCCCTAATGTTTGGTGTTTGTCAACGGGATGGAAGGAGGAGGAGGAGGAGGAGCGCAAGGATGTTTTGAGGGCAGGAGGAAAGGAGGGAAGTAGAGAAGGAGGAAAGAAGAGAAAGAATTATGTCAGTATTTCACGCCATAAGAGAACATGTGGGTGATTATGTAATATTGGAGGAAGAGGAGGAGGAGGAGGACGAGGAGGAGGAGGAGGAGGAGGAGGACGAGGAGGAGGAGGAGGAGGATGTTGGATACTGGGATATTATCATTCTATTCTGTCACTGAGAGAGAGAGAGAGAGAGAGAGAGAGAGAGAGAGAGAGAGAGAGAGAGAGAGAGAGACGTATCTTTATCTTTGTGCCTTCTAACTACCTATCTACCTTTCTGTCTGTCTATCTATCAATTAATATATTCAATCTATAATTAAACATCTATTTATATCTGTCTTTGCTGTCACTCTCTCTCTCTCTCTCTCTCTCTCTCTCTCTCTCTCTCTCTCTCTGACCCGTATTCCCCTGTTAAGGTATCGGCGGGGACACTCACTATTGGTGGTGGTGGTTGAGGGAATAGCCGCCAGGGGGACAGACACAAACGCTGCCCAGACCCAGACCTGTCTCTCGTCTCTACCCTGTGATTCTGTATTAGCGGGCCAGCGATTACCTTTTGTCGTGTATGCTTCCCTTGGTTTGCTTTTTCGAGTGATTTTTATGCGTGAGTTAGTTAAATTTTGTGGTGTTGGTCTTTGTGTGTGTGTGTGTGTGTGTGTGTGTGTGTGTGTGTGTGTGTGTGTGTGTGTGTGTGTGTGTGTGTGTGTGTGTGTGTGTGTGTGTGTGTGTGTTTTCTCTCTTTTTATTGTGTTTATTTATGCTTACTTGTATATAGGTCAGTTTATCATTGTTAGTTTATGTGGTAATACTCTTTCCTTTTTGTTTCTATGCATGTTCTCTCTCTCTCTCTCTCTCTCTCTCTCTCTCTCTCTCTCTCTCTCTCTCTCTCATTGGATTTAATCTTAGGTGTGTGGGAGTTTGTT
>NC_059277.1:4827500-4837500 GCF_017591435.1 Portunus trituberculatus
TCTTCTTCATCCTCCTCCTCTTCCTTCCTCATCTTAATTTCCAGTCTCCACCACCTATTAATCTTCTCCTTTTTTCATTTCCTTCTAATTTATCTTTATTAATCCATAAAAAGCAAACTTATTGGCACAAACGTTGCTCTTTTTGTCAATTCAATGATATTACCTTAAAAAATTCTGTCACTTTCATCTCTTTCTCTCTCTCTCTCTCTCTCTCTCTCTCTCTCTCTCTCTCTCTCTCTCTTTTCTCCTCTTTTCTCATATTTAAGTTCATAAAATTGCTGTAACACATGAGTCTAGGAAGAGAGAGAGAGAGAGAGAGAGAGAGAGAGAGAGAGAGAGAGAGAGAGAGAGAGAGAGAGAGAGAGAGAGAGAGAGAGAGAGAGAGAGAGAGAGAGAGAGAGAGAGAGAGAGAGAGAGAGAGAGAGAGAGAGAGAGAGAGAGAGAGAGAGAGAGAGAGAGAGAGAGACCCCACGTCTCCCCCTCTTTTCTAATCATCATAATAGTGTTATGTCATGAAGAGGGACAGGTGTCAGGTGGAGAGAGAGAGAGAGAGAGAGAGAGAGAGAGAGAGAGAGAGAGAGAGAGAGAGAGAGAGAGAGAGAGAGAATCTCCAGGATGTGGAACTTGTTCACGGCCGTTGTGCCTCACGTCCAGGAGATGAACGCTCACAGTATCAAACTGATGGCTCATAAGTGGACACAGACACTGCCAACTCCACTGACACTCATCGTGACGTGACACTCGGTGTAGTGCAGTGCAGTGAAAGAGTGAATAATACTCAGTTTATATACTGATTATTTAGTCTTAATGTAGCATGTATAGATATAAGACACATTAACATACGTAGCATAGAAAGTTTATCTTACGAAATATTGTATATTATCTATCTTTAGAGTTTTGCAAATATTGTAAACAAATAGATAGTAGTACCCTTAGAATAGGTAGCTCACGACAATGCGTCTTTGGGAACATAGTCCTTTGTACTAAGTTATGTTTAAATAAAGAGAGAGAGAGAGAGAGAGAGAGAGAGAGAGAGAGAGAGAGAGAGAGAGAGAGAGAGAGAGAGAGAGAGAGAGAGAGAGAGAGAGGAACAGGCAGACAGACGGCTACTCGTATCCCTGTCACTCCTCCCCACCTTCCCCTCCCCCCCACACACTCGTTTAAAAAAATAAATTAATAACAATAATATAAACTGACACAAATTGACTATACTATTTCATCGAATGTGTAGAAACTGAAGAGGAAGATGAGATAAAAGAAAACGGAAAAGAATATGAAAAAAAATAATATGAAAAGGAGACAGACAGTAAAAAGAGAGGAGAGGAGAAAACAAAAATAAAGTGGAGGAGAAAGTAGAACAGGATAAGCAAGAGATAAGAAGAAGAGAAAAGAAAAGATGGAGGAAGAGACAGGAGGTGCAACACGAATCTGGCTACACTGTAATGCTGGAAGAATAAAGAGTAGAGGAGATAATGGAAGGAGAAAAGAAGAGAAAGAGAAAAAGAATAAAAACTGAGATAGGAAGAAAAAAGAGGAGAGAAGAGGTCCAACACTAATCTGGCAACACTTTAATAAGGGGGAGAGGAAGCTTTATAGTACTGTCACTCATCAGACCCTGAGGTGGATAACACTCAGGTGAAGGAAAAAAAAAAAGAAAAAAAGAAAAGAAAGCACAAAAAAATCGTATACATTCTTTTTTACATTTTTTTAATGGTGGTGGTGGTGGTGGTGGTGTGTGTGTGTGTGTGTGTGTGTGTGTGTGTGTGTGTGTGTGTGTGTGTGTGTGTGTGTGTGTGTGTGTGTGTGTGTGTGTGTGTTATAAAACATCGAGTACTCACAATTACACGTTTAATTAGAGGTGAAATAAGGTTGAATTGCAGAGGTAGGTAATTAGTAGCCTCACCTTTAAAAGCCTCTCTCTCTCTCTCTCTCTCTCTCTCTCTCTCTCTCTCTCTCTCTCTCTCTCTCTCTCCCTACAGGCTCATCAAATCAAAACGCTTTTAAAATTACACCTTAATTAGAGCAAAGGTGATAGTAGCTTAATTTCTCTCTCTCTCTCTCTCTCTCTCTCTCTCTCTCTCTCTCTCTCTCTCTCTCTCTCTCTCTCTCTCTCTCTCTCTCTCTCTCTTGTTTGGTCTACCTCTCTTACATTATTAAGGAAATCATTATCTTGAAGTGCTGTGAATAATTTCCTTCTCCTCCTTCTCCTCCTTCTCCTGTTATCTCTCCCTCCCCCTCCTCCTTTTATCTCTCTCTCCCCCCGTCCTCTTCATTCATCTACCGCTTACTCATTCTACTCCATCCCCCATCTCCTCCTAATCCAGCTCCTCCTCTTCTCCTTCTCCTCCCACTACTCCTTCTCTTTGTATTTTCCATAACGAAGACGAAAATAAATACACAGACAAGAGAGAGAGAGAGAGAGAGAGAGAGAGAGAGAGAAATACTCCCAAACTTGCGAACCTTCTAAACGCCTTTCAATAAAATAGCCGAAAGTGCGTGGTATTTCCATAAACTAGCCCAAGTGTGCGGTATTTCACAGGCCGCCGCCACAACCACACTGCACGCACGCACACACACACACACACACACACACACACACACACACACACACACACACACACACACACACGTTAGTTTGTTTGTGGCAAGCGAAGGGGGAGGTCGTACTTTTCAATATCCGGTGTGTTCTCTTATGTGTGTATAGTATCAATGTACCCTCTCTCTCTCTCTCTCTCTCTCTCTCTCTCTCTCTCTCTCCAAAAACGTACCAATTGCAACACCAAACCTCTTATTCGATCATAATTTATAGCTTCAGTAACTACGACGTCTTCTATATTGTGTCAGTAATTACAAAACCTCAATAGGATCCCCACAAATATACCACAGAAAATCCTAATAACTATCATTACTCAGAACACCCTTGAAAACCACAGTAATTTCCAATAAGCACACCCTTGGAAACCACAATAACATGCTATAAAAAACACCCTTGAAAAAATCCATTACTTCCACTAAACACAGTATTGAAAACACGACAACTTCCACGAAAATTACTGAAAAGATTCAACACCAAAACAATGGGAACACACTCCTTGGCTGGCTAGAGACCCACATCTCAAATTCCGACACCAACACATGTTAACACACTCGTCACATACTCACAGTACTCGCGGGCTGCTGGGAAGAGACGCAGAAAGGGGCGAGGGAGTCTTCTTTACCTTGCGTACAGAGAAGCGTTAGGATAGAAGTACAGCTCTCCTCACAACACAACCACTAGTATACTGTCTGTCTGGCCAATAATCTGAAACGCTTTGTTCTCTCCCCGTGACTGATTTCAAAGGCTACCGAGATGATTAGCTGGGTTCTCAGGGATGTTTGTGTTACTAATAACGTATAAATTTTGTTGGTTCATCAAGAGAACCTAATCACTTAACCACGACGGTTTTTAACGCCACAAATGTGATTAGAAGGGTTTTCACGAGTGTTCTCCAGTTCATAACCAAGAAATCTATTTAGTCCGTCACTAGAATTGTAAAAACACTTAAAAAAAAGTCACTTAAGCATTACTATTTTTCAGATGCCAAAGAGATGATTAACTGGGTTTCCATAAGCGTTTTTCTTATCAGTTATGTAAAATCCTAAAAACAGGTCACGGGAATCGAATAAACACTTAATAATTTGTATAACATAAACTACGGTATGGAGGTGAGGCGAAGTGTTTCAGAATACGGTCTTCTGTTTTACGGGAACATAATGCACACATAAGCTTCCTTGAGTCGACTGGAGCGAGCGGGAGTGGTGAGGTGAGTAGTGAGTCAGTTCAGTCACCTCGGTTACGTCTCGAAGCTGCTCCATGGTTGCGTGAGACAGAAGCTTCAGACATGGAAGTGTTTGAACATCAGCTTAATTGAATTTCTGTGCTGTTCTTTCTCATGTTATTCTTTTCTGTGACTTATATGTTTATTGTTAGCTACTGTTGCTACTCCTACTACCGCTACTTTTACTACTACTACTACTACTACTACTACTACTACTACTACTACTATTACTGCTACTACTACTACTTTTATACGTGAATTCATGCACATATCACCTTAGTTTCATTAGCTTATATTCTTTTTTAATTTCTCTATCAATAATCTACGTTTTCATTTCATCCCCACCAACATCACCACCACCTCAATCACCACCATCATCACTACCACCACCACCACCACCACCACCAACACCACTAAAACAACTACCACCACAATCATCATCATCATTTCCTTCGTGTTTCTATAATGCCCTCAAGTTAACGAGAAATTAATCAGCTTTTCTATACCTGGTGGGAATAATGGCCCAGGTGAGGCGCCCCAGGTATTCCCACGTTAATGAGGTGGTAAGCAGGTAAGTCACGAGCAGGTAAGAGCATAATTTTCACTTGTCGTTTCTATTTATTGTTGTTTTGTTTCTACTCGTAGGAGAGAGAGAGAGAGAGAGAGAGAGAGAGAGAGAGAGAGAGAGAGAGAGAGAGAGAGAGAGAGAGAGAGAATAGAAATGAGTGTGAGAGAAAGAGAAGAGGTTAAAAATAAGATATAATGGAAGAGAAAGGAAAAATGAAAGAGAAAATATCATTACAATAAATAAGAAAGGAGGGATAAAAGGAAAGAAGAGGTAAAAATGCAAGAGATAAAAAAAATATAGATGGAGGAAAGAGAGAGAGATAAAATGGAATGAGGGTGGATGGGGAGGAAAAGAACAATAATTAGGGAGGAATAGGAAGGAGAGGAACGGAGAGATGGTGATGAAAATGAAATGATAAAAAAAAAACTTCGATAGATAATAACCTAACCTAATATAACCTAACCTAAAGAAAATAAAACATGAGAGAGAGAGAGAGAGAGAGAGAGAGAGAGAGAGAGAGAGAGAGAGAGAGAGAGAGAGAGAGAGAGAGAGAGAGAGAGAGAGAGAGAGAGAGAGAGAGAGAAAATTTCAAGCTAACACCATCACTATCGTCATCACCACCAAAGAAAAGCAAATGACAGGAAAAAATATTACAATAAAAAGTAAAAATAAGTAAAAAAAAAAAAAAGGAAACACGAAAGCATGACTTCACAAACACGACTTCAGTAGCAAGACAGTCACGGAGGAGGAGGAGGAGGAGGAGGAGGAGGAGGAGGAGGAGGAGGAGGAGGAGGAGGAGGAGGAAGAGGAGGAGGAGAAGGAGGAGGAAGAGTAAAGCTTTTGACGTGACCTGAATAAAATTGAACTCTGTCCCTTCTTTCTTTCTTCGTCTTTTCTTGTTTTTTTTTCTTTACATTGTTTTTTTTTCTTTCTCTTCCGTCTTCCTTTCATTCTTGCTGTCATCATCATTGTCGTCATCACCTTTCTTCTTACTATTATTTATTTTTCTTCTTCTTCTTCTTCTTCTTCTTCTTCTTCTTCTTCTTCTTCTTCTTCTTCTTCCCCTCCCTAAACTAACCCACTTTCCTATTTTTTCTTTTCTTTTTCATTTTTCTTCGTCTTTTTTTCATCGTTTTCTTTTCCTTCTACTTTTCTTCTTCTCCTCTTTCTTTCTATTTCCTTCTTCGTCTTCGTCATTTTTATCCTCTTCTTCTTCTTCTTCTTCTTTTTCTCCTTCTTTTCTTCTTCTTCTGCTGCGTCTTCTATCGTTTCTGTTTCTTTCCTCCATTTTCCCTAATTTTCTTCTTTTTCGTCTTGTGGCATCTGTTCTTTTTCTCTTCATAACATTTGATCACTACAACGATCTTAACCACCATCACCACCACCACCACCACAACCACCATCACCACCACCACCACCTACTATTTCTACTGCTCCACTTTTTATGTATTTTTTGAGATGCTCCTTTTTCTCCTACCCATTCCTTCCTCCTCCTCCTCCTCCTCCTCCTCCTGCTGCTGCTGCTGCTGCTGACACAAACACGTCGGCACAAGTCTGCGGAGGGAAAAGTGTTACAAAGGAGTCAACTCAGGTATTCATAGTGTTGCCTTGTGTTGTATTTTGTCTCCCTGCCTTGCAACTCAACCCTCCTTCCCTACGAGTTGTTGCTGTTATTGTTGTTACTATTACCACTATTGTTCCTGCTCTCCTCCTCCTCTTCCTTTCCTTCTCCTTTACATTTTTTTTTTTTTTTTGTTATTATGACCTGTCTTTTTCTCTCTTCATTTCTTTTTGTTGTTTTCACTGATTTTCATGCTCTTGTTCTTGTTTTTCTTGTTTTATTTTTTCTTATTGCTGTTCGTGTTTTTTTTTTTTCATGTTGTTGTTATGTTATTGCTGTTGTTGTTGGTGTCGTTGTTGCTGCTGCGGTCGTTCCTGTCACTATCATTCTAACACTTTTCTCTTCCATGCAATCTCGTCTTTTCTAGCAAAGGCCCACAGCTTAACGAGACAAGGGGAGACAAGACGAGGCAAGAATGCGCAGAAATACAGTCTTCCAAATGGACCAATATATCATAAGAATGCATTGTCAGAGGAAGTGGTGCGTGCAAAGCAAAAATACATAAATCTGAACGAAAACATGATAATTTGGCATAAGAAGACAGCAGGTTACGAGTGTGGTTTGTTGTATTGTTAAGTGTGAATAAGTGTATAGGTAAGTGTGATGAATGTATAGTGAATTTGATGTTATTCCTGTTGTTGTTATTCATTTTTATTCTTTCATCTATTTATTTATCTATCTATTTATTTATGTTGTTTCATTGTGGCTCTTTTCTTATTGTTGGTATTATTATCATTCCATTTATTATTTATGCTACTGCTACTACTACTACTACTTCGACTACAAAAACAACAACATCAACAACAACAACAACTACAACAACTACAACAACAACAACTACTGCTACTACTACTACTACTACTACTACTACTACTACTACAACTGCTACTAAAACTACTACTACTACTACTACTACTACTACTACTACTACTACTACTACTACTACGACTACTACTACTACTACTGCTGCTACTACTACTACTACTACTACTACTACTAATAATAATAATAATAATAATAATAATAATAATAATAATACTTTTACTACTATTGCTACTTAAACATACTACTACTACTAAAACTACTACTATATTACTACCATTATCATCAACAAACCACTATCATTATTACTACTACAACCGCCACCACCAGGCTGCAATACACAACAACTCCGACATTTCACCAATTCAACCCTGCCTGACTTCACTCCTCCCCAGGTCAGAGCATGCACATTGCCTCACTGCCTTGTGTTGATACATTATGAATACCACAGCGTTGGGCCTCATTATTATTTCACCGCACTCTGAAGCTGGCCAATGTCTGAGGTAGTGGGGCGGATGTCTCTCGCTCATGCACTCACCTCAGCCTTTCATGATTTTATTTAGACACAGTAATGGACATTTAGAACAAGTTTCCACACCATCTCCATTAATTTCAAAAGTTACACGTGTTTCTAACAGCGATTTTTTATGGTTGTAATGGCAGATTAACTAGATTTCTACATTGATAACAGAAGAAACAGTCATGAGAACTCGGCTAATCATCTTTGTATCCTTTGGAAATAGTGGAGGTGACATAGCAGTGTTTTTTTTTTTATACAGGCATGACTCAAAAAGGGGATCACAAAGACTGGTGACTCAAAACCTAATACAGCTTCACACATTGGTTACCGAAGCTTCAGTTCACGCTTGCCCATGATCCTTGCTCTATCCAGCGTGGTGAAGCCTGTCGCGGCGCCCACACTACGCCAACTTGCTGGAATGTACCAACGCCTATATCTGGTTCTTGACTCGGCTTGAGATTTTATGGAATCCCTTGCGCACCTTTTTTGTTGTTTAGAAGCGTTTAATCGGTCTTGCACATGTTTTGAAGTTTTTTTTTCTTTTATTCATGTTCTAGTGACTGTACCGAGATTTCTGCATTACTAACAGGAGAAACAATTTAGAGAACCCGGTTTTGTCTTCTTTGTGTCGTCTGAAAATAGTCGTGATGAGTGATTAAAATGCTTTCGAATACAGACTTAACAAATATTAGTAAAAAATGTAATTAGCTTGTCGTTCCCTTCCACAATTTAATGTTTTATATTTAGTTTTCCGTCTCAAGTGGATAAGGTGGTGAGTATGGGATCGGGGAGACGTCCATGCTTAGGTTCGAATCCCACTACGTATCGCCTTGAAACGTTGTCATTTGCCGAGTGATTTAAAGTTACCCACAGGTCACCTTGGTACCAGAATAGAAAAAAAAATATTCTACTGTCCTCCTACAGCTTCTTCTACATTACATCCTCATTGACGAGAGTGTGTTATAGAAGTCAGTGAGTATATGTGGGCGGCCGCGATCTCTGCCCCTGCTCCACATACCGCCTCTCACTCAGATGTATTTGTGCTTGATAGAATACAAGCGTCACCATGTATCATATTGGCCCGACCACCGTCACTGCCACCACCACCACCACCATCACTACATCTACATCAATAGTGACAAAAAACTACTACTACTACTACTACTATAATTACTATTACTAATTGCCTCCGTCTGCTTGATTACTCTTACCGTCACTGCCACCACCACCAACCCCACCACTACTACTACTGCTACTGCTATCAACTATCAGCACCACCACAACCACTACTATACTACTACTACTACCATCACTAACACCACTACTACTATCACTACTATTACTACAACTATCAATACTAATACAAGTCTCATCTCTACAACCACCACCACCATCACCACAACACAACTGCCATTTCTCCACCTACAAAATATGTTATTAGAATTTACCCCTTCCCCGTCCCCACCCTCCCCAACAAATAAGAGATAAAAAAAAAAAAAAAAAACCCATTGCACTCCAGCCTTTCACCTTTACAATGAAGCCCAGTAATTAACCTGACCCGGACCGACCAAGGCGCAGGAATAACAAAAGCTCGAATAATATTAGTACGACAAAAAAAAAAAAACATATATATCATCAGGCGGAATATATAAATACGGAGTGCGTGGTTCGCTTATTATATTTGCTGGCCACGACAAAGTTACTCAGCGTGCTAATTTGCGTCATGAAGGCAGCCAGCGTCTCTCTCTCTCTCTCTCTCTCTCTCTCTCTCTCTCTCTCTCTCTCTCTCTCTCTCTCTCTCTCTCTGGAAATTATGATGTCTTTAATTGTGATATATTTCCTCACCATCATCATCATCATCACCATCATCTTCTTCTTCTTCTTCTTCTTTTCTTCTTCCTATATTCGTCCATGATTTCAAAGTTCTTTATTTTGTTAAGGTATTTTATTCTGAGGTTAAGTTTGATAGGTAGAGAGAGAGAGAGAGAGAGAGAGAGAGAGAGACCAGTATCTAAATGTCTCTCTCTCTCTCTCTCTCTCTCTCTCTCTCTCTCTCTCTCTCTCTCTTATACCCTCCCTTTATCATCCTCCTCTTCTTTTTCTCATCATCCCCCTTTAACGCTCCCTCACTCATCCTTTCCTCTCACTCTCTCCTCGTCTTCCCTCTCGCTAATTTCCTCCCTCGGTCACCCCTTCCTCTCCTTTCCTTTCAGACTTTTTGGCAGCGGTGTGATGGGAAACCGGCGGCCAAGACTGACCCTCGTGGCTTCTTTATGGCTTGTAGAGGAACCATATGAAGCTCAAGATTGACCATAGAACAGGTATTTTGGAGCCGTCTTCACTTTGGGACTCTTGGTTTGGTTTTTGTGTAGGTCTCTTTTCTCTTCGGTGTGTTGGTTCTTTTTTTCAGTTTTCTTTGGTATAGTTTTATATTTTTAGTTCTTTTTCTTGTTTGCTCTCTTTTTTTTATTTGTTTTTGTTTGTCTAGTTGCTTCCTATTTTTCTTTCTTTCATTACTCGTCTCTTCTTTTCATTCTTGTCTTTGCTTATTTTGTTTCTGTCTCCGTTCTCTTTCCTCGCCTTTCTTCACCACAATCGTACAAAGTCAACACAAAAACAGGATAATCTTGGCGTAAAATACTCACACTTTC
>NC_059277.1:4840000-4885000 GCF_017591435.1 Portunus trituberculatus
TTTATTATCACCTTCTTTTTCCGGAGGCCTCAGCTTTTACAAATTGTTAAATTGCTCTAAGTATTCAAACTTAGATAATGAAAAACAAGAAGTGGTTTTAACACATTGTTTTTATTGTTTTCAACACTCATACATAAAATGTGTGTGTGTGTGTGTGTGTGTGTGTGTGTGTGTGTGTGTGTGTGTGTGTGTGTGTGTGTGTGTGTGTGTGTGTGTGTGTGTTTCTTACAATTCTTTTTCTTTCGTCAGAATTTTCTTTGATAGTGAAGTTTTGTGAAAAAAATTAAACTTACATGAAATAAGGAAAAATACATGGGATTTAGATTGCTGCACTAATTATCAGAATTTTCTAAATAATGTAGTGTTTTCTTCCCGTTGTCTTGAACACAATTTCCTCTTGTCCTATAATATCGGCTAATTTCTTTGATTGCATACTAGCAAAAAATGAAGAAAAACAATTTCATAATTTCCTTTTTAATGCATAGTAAGTTAGTCAGTCCACTTAGTCAGATAATGACCATGATTTTATTAAACCTTAAAAATTACATGAAATATATATTCAACATCTCCCCCCTCTCATTCCCTTTCTTCTTTCCTGTCATATTAAATCCCTATCCTTCGTTACCTTTCTTTCTCGTTTCCCTTCCCTTTATGTTTGCTCTACATCTTTAAATATTCTTTCATAACTTTCCATGAAGAATAAAACGAATTTAATCACACGTTCCATCTTTCCGCAACCATAGCTCAGAAAATAACAATCCTGTGTTTTCCTTCCTCTCCTAAACTCATCCACGTCTCAGTGATGATCAGATGGCAGGAAGAGCAACAACTGTAACGAGATGACTGGAAACTTTTTAATAATCCAGCAACGAGATCAAATGCCATGAATAATACACGAGGGTTATAAATACTTGAGAAATGAAAGACTGCAGGGTAAACACGACGAAAAGAACGAATTGGTAGCCACGGAGAGGAGAGGAGAAGAGTAAACAAAGCAGAAAAAAGCTTGGTATTAAAGGATGATAGACAGGAAGAAAAGAGATGAAAAGGACAAAGATAAAGAAATAATAAGATAGCCAAGGAATGAAGAAGAGAAGGGATAATATCAAAAAAATGAATGATGGAGAGAAAAACAGTAAGGAAAAAGAAAGGTAAGTGGATAAGGAAAGTATAAATAAGATAGATAATGAAAAATTGGAAAATTAAAGGAATGAAAGAAGAAAAAGCCAAAAAAAAGGAAAATAGAAAAAAAGAGATAAAAAAGAAGGACGTTAAGAAAAGAGATGGAGAAAAGAGTATAAAAATAAAGAATAACAAAGAATAATAACCTGTTAGTCGAGAATGGAAGGAAAATAGAAAAGAAAATGGAAAACGAAGGAACGAATGAGAGAACGAAAAGAAATGCAAAAAAAAAAAAAAAAAAAAAATGCAGAGGAAACAAAAATACGCCTAATGTAAGCAATGGAAATCCGAGGAACAAGTACAATATTATAACTTTTTTTTTCTTTTCCTGCTCTTTTTCCTGCCTTTATTCTTTGCCTTGAATATTACAACGGCCAGCTGGTGCGTGGAAGTTTATTAGTCATTCTTGAGGGAATATTTACACACACACACACAGCGAGAGAAATAGAAGAAAAAAAAAACTTACACAATGATAAAAAAAAATAAATCAGAAAGAGAATTCTGATTACATACAAATTTGGCAAGAAAATCCCTACTATTCACTGCATAATACAAACATGTTTTCCTCCTCTCTCTCTCTCTCTCTCTCTCTCTCTCTCTCTCTCTCTCTCTCTCTCTCTCTCTCTCTCCACCCAAGAAATAAAATTCTAGTCTTTAAGTAAGAAAATAGAAAGGAAAGCAAGAGAGAGAGAGAGAGAGAGAGAGAGAGAGAGAGAGAGAGAGAGAGAGAGAGAGAGAGAAAGAGAAACCGAGATAAAATGAGCAAATAAAAACAAACGTAGGAGTAAAATTTTAAATGGAGCATTGATTCTCTCTCTCTCTCTCTCTCTCTCTCTCTCTCTCACACACACACACACACACACACACACACACACACACACACACACACACACACACACACACACACACACACACACACACACACACACACACACACACACACACACACACACACACACACACACACACACACACACACATAGGGGATCTTGAAGGGAGATTGATAGAATGAGAGAGAGAGAGAGAGAGAGAGAGAGAGAGAGAGAGAGAGAGAGAGAGAGAGAGAGAGAGAGAGAGAGAGAGAGAGAGAGAGAGAGAGAGAGAGAGAGAGAGAGAGAGAGAGAGAGAGAGAGAGAGAGAGATGTAATGGAGCAAAGATGTAAGAGAGAGAGAGAGAGAGAGAGAGAGAGAGAGAGAGAGAGAGAGAGAGAGAGAGAGAGAGAGAGAGAGAGAGAGAGAGAGAGAGAGAGAGAGAGAGAGAGAGAGAGTCCATTAGCAAACCCTAAAGGAAAGGAAAGGCGTCCTGTGAATCCATTTCAGAGTTTGTTTCCCTCAGTTTCAAATCTTCCCCCTCAAAATCTCCATCGATCGCTTCATATATTTTCTTTCCATCGCGTTTTCTTGTACTTTTTTTTGAGGGGGGGACTGAGGAAAAGTAGGTCGTAGGAAAGTTGTGTTCAATGGGTCATAAGTGGGCCATAAATTGTTCGCAAGTCGGAAGGTGGTCTCAAGTTGTTCGTAAGTCTGGCGTAGGTTGGGCGTAAGTCGGAGGATGTACGAGTAGTAAGTAGTGCTAAGGGTCGCATTCTCAGACTTTCCTGTGCTTCACCTCCTTTGTTTAAAAATTTACACGAGTTTTTTTTTTTTTTAGGTGATTTTGCGGTTTCTTGAGGCAGAGTGACAAGACTTCTATTATTAGTTAGAGAAACATTCATGAATTTAAAACCTCGCTAACCATCTCTGTGGCACTGGGAAATGGTCGTGGTGAGAGAGCACAGCATTGGTTCGTAAAGACAAGAGAGAGAGAGAGAGAGAGAGAGAGAGAGAGAGAGAGAGAGAGAGAGAGAGAGAGAGAGAGAGAGAGTATGACAGTTTTCCCTCCCATATCTCACTCTTACTCTTTCACACAACCCTTCGTCCATTCTTTCACCTAACCGCGTCTCCCTTCCTCCTCCTCTCACCCTCTCCCTCTCTCCCCTTGCCCGTTCTACTCCCTCTCTCTCTCTCTCTCTCTCTCCCAGCACTTCGTTTTCTTCAGCTGTATAGAAGACAACCATCCCTAATGACACGGGAAAAAAGGGAGACTATGATAATTGCATGACGGGAGGAGACGAAAGGAGATAAAAGGGAAGAGAAGAAAGGTCAAGGAAGAAAATAAATAAAGGAGAAGGAAAAGATAAGATTATGTTTGAAATTTAACTGAGGAATAGTGTCTACTTCTACTACTACTACTACTACTACTACTACTACTACTACTACTACTACTACTGCTACTACTACTACTACTACTACTACTACTACTGCTGCTGCTGCTGCTGCTGCTACTGCTACTGCTGCTAACACTGCTGCTACTACTACTGCTGCTGCTGCTACTGCAACTGCACACTGCTACTGCTGCTACTGCTGCTGCTGCTGCTGCTGCTACTGCTGCTGCTGCTTCTTCTACTTCTGCTACTGCTGCTGCTTCTGCTGCTGCTGCTGCTGCTGCTGCTGCTACTGCTGCTGCTGCTGCTGCTGCTGCTGCTGCTGCTGCTACTGCTGCTGCTACTGCTGCTGCTGCTACTGCTACTACTACTACTACTACTACTACTACTATTACTACTATTACTACTTGAGGAAACTAAAGGAAAAAGAGAAGAACAAATAGAAAAGAAAGAAAAGAAAGGAAAACAAAAAGGTTACTACTTCTACTATTACTATTACTACTACTACTACTACTACTACTACTACTACTACTACTACTACTATAACCTGCACTACAGTAATCATTCTTCCCTTTCTTTCTGTTTATCTCTTAGTGACCGCAGCATCAATCACCACAAAGAGAGAGAGAGAGAGAGAGAGAGAGAGAGAGAGAGAGAGAGAGAGAGAGAGAGAGAGAGAGAGAGAGAGAGAGAGAGAGAGAGAGAGGGCCCCATTACCTCCGTGTCTAACGCATGCTTTTCTAATGCCAAAGGATCACAAAGCGGCATTTCAAGGCATTTCTTATTTAAAGGATGTATTTCAGCATCGCCTTAATCCTTCGTGAGAGAGAGAGAGAGAGAGAGAGAGAGAGAGAGAGAGAGAGAGAGAGAGAGAGAGAGAGAGAGAGAGAGAGAGAGAGAGAGAGAGAGAGGAGAGAGTGTGTGGAGGTGAGAGGGGAAAAAAATAATGCGAGGTACAAGGAGGTGGAAGAGAAGAGGCAAAAGAAAAGATGACAACAACAAAAACAATAACAACAACAACAACAACAACAAAATCAACAACAACAACAAGAAAAAAAAAAGAACAAGAACAGGAAGAAGGAAAAGTAAGAATAAGAAGATGAAGATGAGAAGGAGGGAAAGGAAAAAAGAGATCAAACTAGAAAAAAAAAGAAGAAGAAGAAGAGGAGGAGAAGGAGGAGGAGGAAGACACACCGAAATGTCTAAATCCTGGACTAATTTGGAAATTAATGGGATAGAAAGGAAAAAAATAGACACAAAAAATAAATAGTCCTGAGATCAGAACAGGAGGAAAACGAGGAGGAGGAGGAGGAGGAGGAGGAGGAGGAGGAGGAGGAGGAGGAGGAGGAGGAGGAAGCTAACCCCTAAAATCAAATCTCAAACAGACTTCCCTTTGTGTCTTTAAATTTACGAGCACAGCGCAGTGTCACCTACAGCAGGGAGGGAGGAGGGAGGAGGAGGAAGATAAGAAGCAGCAAGAGGAGGAGGAGGAGGAGGAGGAGGAGGAGGAGGAGGAGGAGGAAGGAGGAAGAGGAAGAGGAGGAGGAGAAGAAGGAGAAGGTGTCAAGTTTTGGAGTTGAGAAAGAAAACGTGAGTAAAATAGAAATAATAATAAAAAAAGAGAGAGAGAGAGAGAGAGAGAGAGAGAGAGAGAGAGAGAGAGAGAGAGAGAGAGAGAGAGAGAGAGAGTGAGTTAATAAATGTGACAGTCACGGTGTAGGAAAAGAATGGAGAGAGAGAGAAAGGAGAGAGAGAGAGAGAGAGAGAGAGAGAGAGAGAGAGAGAGAGAGAGAGAGAGAGAGAGAGAGAGAGAGAGAGAGAGAGAGAGAGAGAGAGAGAGAGAGAGAGAGAGAGAGAGAGAAGTTTTGTGGTTAACTAAGCTGGTCCTTTCTCTCATCCATTCCCGGGGCCATTACCAGAGAGAGAGAGAGAGAGAGAGAGAGAGAGAGAGAGAGAGAGAGAGAGAGAGAGAGAGAGAGAGAGAGAGAGAGTAAGAGAGAGACGAACGAGACGAGTGATTTATGTCGAATATTATCATTTCCTCTTCCTCTCTCTCTTTCTCTCTCTCTCTCAACACCTAATCACAATCGGCACTCTCTAAATCCTAATTGACGGCCATCCAACACTACTCGATTCCATTACTGGCACAAATAGCAACCAGTATAAAGGATTTCTTGAGTCTCTTTTTTTATTCCTGTTCCAATCTTACAGACAAGTTAACCCTCTTACTGAAGAAGGAGGAGGAGGAGGAGGAGGAGGAGGAGGAGGAGGAGGAGGAGGAGGAGGAGGAGGAGGAGGAGGAGGAGGTGGAGATGGAGGAAGAGGAAGAGGAAGAGGAAGAGTGGGAGGTGGAGGAGATGAAGGAATAGGCAAGGTATAAAATGAGAGAGAGAGAGAGAGAGAGAGAGAGAGAGAGAGAGAGAGAGAGAGAGAGAGAGAGAGAGAGAGAGAGAGAGAGAGAGGTTATGGTGAGGAATATTTCATTGTTTTATTGTTCCATTATTTTTCAAAGACTACGTGATTTTCTCTCCTTCCGTCCTCCTCCTCTCTCTCTCTCTCTCTCTCTCTCTCTCTGTAACACGTTAATAATTCACAATCATCTCAATAACCACCATTACCAACATTTCCACTGCTACCACCACCACCACCATCGCCACCATCAACACCACCACCTCCACCACCACCGCAACCACCACCATCAACACCAGCACCGCCACCACCATCACCACCACCATCCACACCACCACCACCACCACCAATGCTCTAAAAAATAATTTTCACCTTACACCCTTCTCTACCTAAGTTAATCTACGCCTTTTGAGAGGATCAGAGGACGGATTCAAGGGATCTGATACCTTACCGGGCCGTGGGAAGGGTGTTCATTAACCTTCTTCTAAGAATTTGGATCCTCTTACGGCTTTGAGAGACAGGGTTGGGTGAACAGAGGAGAGAAATGGTGCTAGAGTTGAACAAAAGGTGAGGTCTGATTCTGTGTGTTCGTTTCTGTCTCTCTCTCTCTCTCTCTCTCTCTCTCTCTCTCTCTCTCTCTCTCTCTCTCTCTCTCTCTCTCTCTCTCTCTCTCTCTCTCTCTCTGTCTCGTCTTTCAGTTTTGTTGTTATAATTTCCTTTTATTCCACTGTTTCTCTTCGTTCTATATTGTCTCTCTATTATTCTGACATTTATTTATTTCTCATGTAGTTTTTCTCTCTATTATTCTACCCCCTCTACCAGCTAGCTCTCTCATCTCCCTCCTGTCTGTCCCTCCCTCATCCTTCATTCCCTCCCCACCACACACCATCGCTTACTCCCTATCATTTCCATAAGGCAACCGAGCGAAAATTGCCATAAATATAGTTCATGGTGGTTCCAGAGACACTTTCACTCCCTCACAGAAGCCCCAGCGGTAGACACGGGGAATATATGTACAGAAAATATAGCTGGAATAATGCCAAAGGGGAATTACAAGGGAAGGATGGTGGGAATGTTCTCTTATTGTTTGTTGTGTTTTTCTGCATGTGGTAGATGTGTTATGTTTTGTTGTTGTTGTTGTTGGTGGTGGTGGTGGTGGTGGTGGTGGTGGTGGTAAGTCTTGGTTGTTTAACTTTCTATGTGTAGATGTATGTGTGTTTGTATGTGTGTATGTAGATATGTATGTATGTATGTATGTGTGTATGTATGTATGTATGCATGTATTATTATTAGTAGTAGTAGTAGTAGTAGTAGTAGTAGTAGTAGTAGTAGTAGTAGTAGTAGTAGTAGTAGTAGTAGTAGTAGTAGGAGGAGGAGGAGGAGGAGGAGGAGGAGGAGGAGGAGGAGGAGGAGGAGGAGGAGGAGGAGGAGGAGGAGGAGGAGGAGGAGGAGGAGGAGGAGGAGGAGGAGTAGAAGTAGAAGTAGAAGGAGGAGGAGGAGGAGGAGGAGGAGGAGGAGGAGGAGGAGGAGGAGGAGGAGTAGTAGTAGTAGTAGTAGTAGTAGTAGTAGTAGTAGTAGTAGTAGTAGTAGTGGCAGTAGTAGTAGTAGTATCAGCATCGGCAGCAGTAGCCATTAAATAGAGGTATTATTGCTGCTTTTGTCACTGCTACCACTTACAACAAGAAGAAAAACCTGCAAGCACCAAAGCCATCACAACCACCACCACTACCACCATCACCACTCCTACATTAATGCAAGGAAAAACAACACATTACTAAATATTCTAGCAGTACTACTAGCCTGCCTGCCTGTGTGTGTGTGTGTGTGTGTGTGTGTGACTTACAAAGGTTCATTACCAAAGGGAGTGTGATTCATTTACATTCACCAAACAACTGTCAGTCAAAGCTACATATTTTATTCATCTTAATGCTAAACGTGCGCACAATAATTTCACAGGATTTGTAAAGCGTGCTCACATTATTATTATTATTATTATTATTATTATTATTAGTAGTAGTAGTAGTAGTAGTAGTAGTAGTAGTATCATCATTATTATCTTCATCATCATTATCATTTTCACCATTATTAGCATTATTTTATATCGTCATTATTGGTATCATATTCCATCACCATCACCATCCATTATTATTACCATCATCAACACCATCACCTTCATCTTAAGTAATAGTCACCCTTAAAATCACCATCATTACGTTTTTTATGACAAGTAACCAACCACAACCACTCAAAGAAAACTAACAATGAGTGACTTAGCTAAATATAATTAATTCACTAAACATACAGGTAAATGTACAATAACAAAACACCATTAAATACACGAGCTGTCTCCTCATATTATAAAGTTTAAGTACGTACAAGAAAGGAGATTCAATATAGGGTAGCTTTTTTTGCAGTTTTAGTTGTTTTTCCTTTAAGTTCACCGTCGAGGAACGTTTTACATTTAACGTTTGACATTCTCGTTTGTGAATGAAATATAAGAAAACAATCAAAGAAAAAATAGACGTTGCTCATAAATCATAGTACATTATTCCTATTCAGATCACTTTAAAAATATTCTCGCAAGTACGTGGGAAGTTCAGTTTTTTTTTTTTCATGGTTCTCGTAAGTATAAGAATAAATAGGTATTTTTGTGTATCTCTTAAGCATTTTATCGGAAGTGACTCAGTATTTTTCAAGGGAGTCTTCATCATTCTAGTGACAGTTTACAAATTGAAAGAGAGAGAGAGAGAGAGAGAGAGAGAGAGAGAGAGAGAGAGAGAGAGAGAGAGAGAGAGAGAGAGAGAGAGAGAACCACAAAAAATAATTTCCATCTCTCCGCAGCCTTTGAAGGTGATTACCATGAGAGAGAGAGAGAGAGAGAGAGAGAGAGAGAGAGAGAGAGAGAGAGAGAAGAATTAATTTTTACATTCCATTCCTCTCCACCTCATTTACTCCAGCTGAAAATCAAGTTGACGTCCACTAGTTTTGGCGCAATAATCCTGAAGTACTGACTGCCTGAAATGTGTTCCTCATATGACTCAGACACCTGACGTCCTGATTACTGATTCGCTCGTCACCTGCTGGGTCTTCACATGCCACCCTTCCACCCCTCCCGCCAGCCATGCCAAGCGAAGTCAGCTGCTGTAATAACTTGTCCACGCATGTTTACTGCTGTTCACTTTGGTCACACTGGCCTCACATGTTCGCCTTTCATTTTGCTGTGAGTTTGAGAATTGGTGAATTTGTTTGTAGTGTTTGTTGTGGTGGTGGTGGTAGTGGTACTGTTGATGTATAATTTCTAGTAACAATATAAATTTTCCTATATTAATTTGATTTATATTCTAGGTGCACTTTACTTGTCTTTCACTTTTCCTCTCCAATTTTCATTTTTCAACCTTCCTCTCTTTCATTTTCCTTTTATCTTTCTTGTGGATCGTGGTACTGCTGGCGTATTCCTGGTAATAATATAAATTTTCCTTCATTCATTTAATTTATTCTAGGTTCACTTCAATTCTCTTTCATTTCTTTCCAATTTTCTTTTATCAGCCTTTTCTCTCCCTGATTTTTTTTTCTTTTATCTTTCTTGTGAATCGAGATGCTACTGTTGCTGATACTACTTTATATATTCGTGGTAATAATCATGCAAGAACTGGTAGTAAAGTGGTACTAGTAGTAGTAGTAGTAGAAAGACTAGTAGTAGTAAAAACAACAACGCCAACAACAGCAACAGTAAAATCAGAAGTAGCAGTAGCAGAAGCAGTAATATTTTAGGCAGGAGCTACCACCACTTTGGATCGCCACCACCACTGCCACCGTTACCAACACCGCCACCCAGCCAGTCAGTCCAGCAATCACCCGCGCCGCTTCCCTGATTAAAACTTTTATAATATTGAAACGTGAACCACACGGGCCGGCGATCGCGGCGCCGCAAATTGGATTATAGTGATATTAGCATGGCAGCGTTTGTGGAGGAGGAGGAGTAGGAGGAGGAGGAGGGGGAGCAAGAGGAAAAGGAGGAATTATAATGATGCTGGGGAGAAGACAAAGAAAATGGGACAAAGGGAATATAGAAAATGGGGAAATTTCCTCGTCACGACTGCACGGAATGATATTGGGATTTAGCTTTGAATCAGAAGGATAAAGAGCATCAGGAGGAGAAGGAGGAAGAAGAGGAAGAGGAGGAGGAGGAAGAGGAGGAGGGAGAAGAGGAAGAAGACAATGACGAGAAAATCACGCCAGGACAAATTCAGTCACGAAAAAAAATTGAAATCATTCTTTTGCACTGTTCATTCAATTGCATTTCTGAAAAAAAAGATGACTTATTAAAAAAAAAACAGTATGAAAAGAGATGGAGTGCAAAATAAAAGAACCTAGTCATGAAATTAAAGAAAAAGAAAGAAAAAATATATATTGAATGAATTCCTTGGTACTTTTCAACCAGTCGCCCGTCTCAAAATTCCCTCCACCAATACAGATGACTAAAATGAGAAGTGAAACAAATCAAAATAAACACCTGACAAGATGAGATGAGCCAAACCAAAACCTCACACTTAATTAACGACGAGAGGGGGGAACCATCAGCAACCATTTAGAGAAGAAGAAGAAGAAGAAGAAGAAGAAGAAGAAGAAGAAGAAGAAGAAGGAAAAGATGAAAGAAGAAAAGAAGAAAAGAAGAAGAAGAAGAAGAAGACTTAGAAGAAGAAGAAGAGGAAGAAAAAGAAGAAGGAAGAAGAGGAAGACACTAAAGATACATACAAGTCTGAAAAAAAATACAGTGAAGAAATGAAGAGACCACTGCATATTTTGGATAATAAGACAAAAGTAAAGGAAAGGAAAGAATAAAACAATGACCAAGACAGTGAGAAGGGAGTGCCGTTCCAAAGACAACACTACCGACAAGCAACTCAACCTAATAATCAGCCATTCTGGAAAGTCAATGTGTGTTAATGACGCCAGCAGGGTACCAGGAAGACTACGCAGTTCCAACTACTCACTGTTTCATTGGTTTTGTTGTAAGACGTAGCTAAGAATTATGGGTGAATATTGGGTGAAAAGACACAAAATTATTAAACAGATGAAAAGAGCGGAGACAGGAAAAAATAGAAAAGAGAAAAAAAAAAAAAAGAAACGTTCACTCTTAGTTAGTTAGTTAGTTTATTGACCAAAAACACAATTCTACTTTGGAATAAACATACAAAGCCTTTATGGTCCAATATAAAGAAATAAATTATTACAACCTGTAATTACCATACTTATTGTCACTTAAGTATTCTATTAAGATTAAGGAATGCAAAACAAAACAACAACAAATCTACCAGCACTACCTAACTCAATCTAGATAGAACATCGAAATACAATATAACCCAATATGACCAAAAGAAAAAAAAAACATATACATAATATAGGTAAGGCATCTCATTGCAGTGAAGATTTATGTTCTATAAACAGTCAGTAGTTAACACACGTACCAACATAATGTATTTAAATCTGTTTCATTAAATAATATATCTAAATTCTGTAAGTTTGCCATATCATATACTTTTGCCTGGTCTGTCTCGTCAGTGCGTACTCCACCAGTACTTGGTGCTCAGTCTGTGTGGTCTGACCGTCACACGGGCACACTCTCAAGTCTCGAGGGATTCGACTCCAACGGCCTGTCTCGATTTTTAGATCATGAGACATTAATCTGATTCTAGTGAACGCCATACGTGTATAGTCAGGGATATAAATGTTATCCGAGTAAACACTATGAACTCTAAGACCGGGATTCAAGACTGATTTGTAAGCGTGATACTTTGTTGCTGTTTCTGGTTTATTGACGACTAAGTTTTTTACATTCTCAAGAGGATTCACATTAGCATCATACTGCATGGCACTTTGAATAAACTTAAAACCAGGGGTATTAGCTTCTCTGCATAAGTTAAATATAATATGAAACGGTTCACTTCTGTCGAGTGAGGTAAGTTTTCTCTCCAAGAACCGTTTTCGTCGGACACACACAATGTGGTGAACTGGCCTAATTCCCGACTCAGCGTAACACAAATTTGAACTCATGTTATTTCTCACACCCAAGAGAGAATTCATTAGTTTATTATAGTGACTGGTTAATGACGCATAGTTATTCGTCAACCACGACTCACAGCTGTATGTCAGTTCAGCCAACACAGCAGCGTCAAACACACGTCTCTTGTAACAATAAGGCATGTCTGAGTTAGAAGCACAAAATATAGAGAATTTATTGACGACTGACTGAGACTTTATTTCATGTAATGATATCACATCCTTCATACGCCTGCTGTCGGTAAACCAGGCTCCTAGATACTTGTATCTATCACAATACTTTATGACATGACCCTCAACCCTTAATGGACTTTTATCAAAAACTGTGTTATCTATGACAAAGAATTTAGTCTTTGCCTCGTTGATCTCCATTCCGTAATTGTTGCAGTAATCAACGACAATTCTAAATTCCCTGGTGCACATATCTCGAGACGTTGCTAGAATTAGTGTCGTCCATCAATAGTAGTGCGTGCAATGCTCCCAAGAAACCATCAGCTTCTATTTTTCGTTTCAACATACAAACCATTTGGTTAATGTAAATAACAAACAAGACAACTCACTCCCACTGACGACTCAACAGTAGCACTCTTCAGCACATTACGTGTACACCTATACATAACATAAATTGCTTTTAACATTTTTTTTCCACATCCTAATAACTTAAGACATTCTATGAGCTTAGATCTTTGTACTTTGTCGTATGCTTTACGATAGTCTATAAACAATACATATAACTTAACCTTCTTGAAATTAACATAATCACACAATAATCTCAGTGTAAATATCTACTCTAAACATCCTCTTCCCTTACACACACACACACACACACACACACACACACACACACACACACACACACACACACACACACACACCAATGGGCAAACGGTATAGAGGCACATACCACGAGTATAGATTGCTGGAATTGGATAGAATTGAAATGCTCTAAGATAAACTGGAAAGAAATGGAATGTTCAGGGGTAGATTGGAATTTATTATAATGAAGTGAGCAAGTTTACAATGGAAAGGAATGTTTTGAACTTGATTAAAATTGACTGGAATGCTGTGCACTTGAAAGCTGTGAACTTAGCTGGCATGTACAGGAATGATCTGCGTTTAATTGGCAAAGAGTGGAATGATTTGGACTGGATTGGAATGCTCTGTGATAAGCTGAAAAGCATTGCGATGCTCTAGGCTTCACTGGAATGTGCTGGAGTGCTCTGGGATACACTGAAATGGACTTCAATGTTTTGAACTAGAATGAAATTCACTTGCCTAGACTCAATCGAGCTGGAATGATGCGGACTGGACTATACTCGGCTGGACTAGACTGGACTGAGTTTAACCGGACTGAACTGTATTGGACTGCAATGGACCGCCCTCCACCAAAAGATCTTCCAGCAACCTCCAGTCAGCGAGAGGCAATACAACACGCTGTCATAAACGGCCAGCTTAGGGTGAAATCCAGAGCCTGATAAGGCTGATGCGCGTGGCGGCGATGACTGGGTCTATGTGGTACCAGTAGTAGCCCCGGGTGATGGTTGTGGCGTTTCGGGCCATCTGCTCCTCGTAGGTCTCCACGCCTCCAGCAGACCACGTGCCAGAGGGGTAGAAGAAGGGGTGGAGGTTGGACTCTGCGGTGTAGACACTCAAGCGGCTGACGAAGGGTGCGGCCCATCCATTGCCCGCGTCACCTTCTACGAAGGACTCCACCGTGAGGTAAGTGCCGCTGTACCTCACACCTATGAACACCGACTCGCGCTCCACATCCGCGTAAGAAAGCAACACCAGCATCCGGAACGTGCCTGTGGTGTGACCCGGGAACAGCGGACTATTGGCGCCGCCGCTCCACACCAGCTGCCACTCATTCCGGCAGTTGGCGGACAGAGGAACAGCTGTAAGGCTAAAGACGATGTTCACGCCACCCATCACTAAAGGATTCATGGTCCAGCACGATGTGGAACAATTATTACACAGATCACCCTTGCAGTTGGGGCGTCCACACGCCTCACAGCTAGCAGAGGCGCGGCAGGAGGCCAGGCAGGTGCTGTCTGCGTTTGACACATCCGCGGCCTTCACCTCGTACGTGATGAGTCCTGAAGAAGGCATGGGGGTGAGGCAGGTTTGGGGAGTTACGGGAGAGAGTGAGGTGGGGCTTGAGAGGCACAAAAAAAAGATTAAGTTTCACGTGATGGGACAACACACACACACACACACACACACACACACACACACACACACACACACACACACACACACACACACACACACACACACACACACACACACACACACACACACACACACACACACACACACACACACACACACCTGGAGCATTGATGAGGGGATCCATTGGATAAGCGCATCTGTCGCGTCTTGACAGGTAGCACAGATGCTGCGACGAGTACATGATGAAGGTAACACACCCAGAGGTAGCCAGACAGGCTTTCATGCATTCCAAAAGCGCCTTGCCGCCGTCTGGGGCCTCTATGTGAGGCGATAAGGCAGCAAAGAGTAAGATATTAAAGTAAAAGGTATACGTGTGAATGTTAGGGGTAGGTAAAGTAAATGAATGTACAGGTAATACAGGTGCAGAGTTCCTTCATATTTTTTCACAGGAGTTTCATCTTCTGTAAGTCAGTGGAAGAAGGGCAGGGTGTTAATTAAAAGTAAGGCGCAGTTGTGAACGTCAGGGTAGGCAGAGTAGGTTAATGCAGGGATAACACAGGAGTGTTCAGAAGGGAGGTTTCATTCTATATATATTTTTTGAGGTTATCTCGGGAGTGACATCTCGAGTGAGCCAGTCAGGACAAGTATCTTAGGTTAATATGCAGGCAAATGTATCAAGACACTATTCATAATTTCAGATATTCATATGAACTTTCCTCCTTTAGGACAGCTATCTTCAGCAAGCCTCTCTTTTTCTTTCTTTTTTGCTCCCCTTAATCATAACATATAAATCATACAACAGTAAAGAAATAAATATTACAAAATAGCAACATGGGCAAAATCAAGATGTCGAGAGAAATTTCAACTTTATCCAAGGAAAATGATGATGCCAAGAGAAATTCCAACTATTCCTCGGCAAGACTGAAACACAACACCAGCAAAACAAGAACTGCACAAAAAGGAGAGGAAACTGAACAGGCGAACTAATGAATAAAAAACGAAATCAACAAAGGGGTGAGAAAATCAATGGTGAGAAAATTTAAGTTAAAAATATAGAGAAAAGTGGAAGCTGAGAGGAGGGGGCGACTATGCATGACAGGTGAGGAAGGAGGGGGAAGAGGGGAGGAAGAGGAGGGGAGTTTGGTGAGGATAAAGAGATGAGGTGAGAAAAAAAAAGGCAGAGAAATATAGAAGGAAGTTGATACAGACCAGATGAAATGATTAAAGAATTAGTAAAACTTCTGTAAATAAGATAAAAAATAAAAGACATAGAACTCTGCAAAGTTACATTCATACAAATAAAATCAGGTATAAAAGGACATACAGTTTCAAAAAGGCAAGTTTATGCAGGTAAGACAGAGGGACAAAAATATATACAGCGATA
Source organism: Portunus trituberculatus (assembly GCF_017591435.1). Taxonomy (NCBI): domain Eukaryota; kingdom Metazoa; phylum Arthropoda; class Malacostraca; order Decapoda; family Portunidae; genus Portunus; species Portunus trituberculatus. The sequence goes on from NC_059277.1 coordinate 4,855,412, forward strand.
TGTTTTTCAGGTAAAGCTGTAGGAGATCATACACTTGTACAAAATGACGTTTCTATATGTAAGACATGGAAGGCAGATATATGAGGGACATTTATACAAGTTAGCTAAGTAAAAAAGAACAGGGAGGTATACATATTGATATTTCTACAAGTGAAGACAGACATATGGAGAATATTATACTTTTTACACCGGTATAAGTAAGGATAGGTAAGGAGAAACATAAAGGTATAAAGATTGACATTTTTATAGGTATAAGGTACACCTTTGCTGTCTTTTGTATTCCTATAAAATCATATATTTTAATATATTTTTTTCAGAAATCTTCCTAATCCTTTGAAGTCATTTTATAATTTCATCAAAACTTTTGTAGTCCTTTAGAAAATTTTTATATAAATCTTTGCAAACGTCCGTGCTCTTTTGAACCCTGTTGTAATTTTTTGGGAATTCTTTGAAGAATATATGTGATCCCTATGAAAACGTTTGTAATTTTTATAAACTTTAACAATCTTAAGAATTTATATATATTTTTATATTTTTAAGCAATCCTTTATAATTATTTCAAAACTTTTGAAACATTCAAAAGAAATATTTTTAAAGGTTTTAAAACCTTTGTGAACAATCTTTAAAATTAGAAAAAAAAATAGTCTTTTAATAACTTTTGTAATTTTTTCTAATCATTACTAAATCTTTTGTAATCTCTTCTAAATGTTTGGTAATCTTTTAGAATATTTTTTATAACTTTGAATCATTTTATGATTTATATTCCATTAACCTTTTATATTATTCTAAACACCTTTCAAATATTTCAAAACCTTTTATATTTTTGTAATCATTATTAAATCTGTAATCCTTTGCAATTATCAGTGATCTTTGGAAACCTCATATAATCCTTTGAAAAATAATGCCATTCTTTTAAAATTCAATAAAAATGTTCCCTATAATATATCCTTAAATGCTTTATCTAAAATACCTTTCTAAAAGTTGGTTACCTTTACAACAAACACAGCTGCTTTTGGAAATGAACGCGACAAGAGCAAACAAGGAAAGAGTGTGCATATGTAATTAGAAGCTCGTGACTCCTCCTCCTCATCCTCCTCCTCCTCCTCCTCCTCCTCCTCCTCCTCCTCCTCCTCCTCCTCCTCCTCCAGCAGAGACAGCAAACATGAGGACACATAAACTAAAACAAAGACCAAGAGAAACATGAAAAAAAAGAAAGGAAACGTAATATTTATTCTCGAGGATAAACTTGCGTGTTCCCACAAAGAGTAATTATGGATAAAAGAAGACGGAAGGGGAAAGAAAGATATAAACAGAAAGAGAAAGAGAAACAGATATAATTAGCAAGATGAGAGACGGAAGAGAAAACAAAGCTGGCTGAAATAGTGATATAGTTAAGCAGGAATTAAAAAAGAGAGTTGAGTTGAAAATTACCACCCGCACTGCCCCACTTTCTCTCATCCGATGCTTGATGTGTTGCTTGGGCGGGGTCACTGAGGGATGAGTTAGTGGGTGAGTGTGGGCGTGGGTCAGGGAGGGAGAGAATGGATGAGGAGGGAAGGGAAAGAGGGAACGATGGGGAGAATATTAAAGTGCATACATGAATAATATGAGTGAGTGAGGAAGAGATAAATGGATACAGTGAGTGGGTGAATAAGTGAGAGAGAGAGAGAGAGAGAGAGTGAGTGGATGAGTGAGTGACTGAGGAAGTGAGTTAGAGAGGGAATGAGGGAGTAGGTCAATCAGGCAGTCAGAGAAAAAAACAAAAAGACTGATTAGGCGAACGTAGACTGACTCACTGACTGACTGGTTAGTGAGTAAGTGAATGAGTGAGTGAGCGAATGGATAACTGAGTGAGAGAATGAATGATAAAGTGAGAACTGACAGAAATATTAATGACAGTGAGTGAGTGAATGAGTGACAGACACACACACACACACACACACACACACACACACAGAGAGAGAGAGAGAGAGAGAGAGAGAGAGAGAGAGAGAGAGAGAGAGAGAGAGAGAGAGAGAGAGAGAGAGAGAGAGAGTGCTACGTAAGTCAGTTTGCAACAACACACGCACACACACACACACACACAAAAAAAAAACATTAATTAGTGCAGTACCGGAAAATAAAAAGCAGAAAAAGGAAAACAGGGAGGAAAAAAGGAGGGAAAAAAAGGGAAGTCACGAAATGGCTGCAGGCGTCCACAAAGGCATGAAAGCAGATTTTGCTTTCAGGTCAAAGAAGAAACGAGAAAGAGAGAAAAAGTCTTAAACAATTTCAAATCCCACTCAGCCTTTAATTAATTCTAAGACTCATTAATCCATCTAAACAAAGTACAGAAGGAATGAAAAAAACGAGTTTGTGGGGATGGGTAGAGAGGTTAAAAAATATATGTTCATGAAATTATTAAGTAACGAGGAAATAGAAAAGTATTCAAAAAAAAACCGCTGGAGCTAAAACTGATGAAATTGTGAAAAATGTAAGAGAAAAAAGAAACAAATATTCCACAACCTTAATGAATAACGAAGAAAGGATCAATAAAAAAGTTGAATGAATGAATAAATAGAATGAATTAAAAATAAAGAAAAATGCGTCATAAAATTAATGAGCACTAAGGAATTAGGTGGTATTTGAAATGAAGAAAAAAATGGAAATATACGTTAGAAAAATGAAAACAAGTCTTGGAAGAAATTAACGCGAAAAATAAATGAATGAGTAAAATGAATACAAAAATTGCAAAAAAAAAAAAAAACATGAAAAGTGAATCGATGAGTTAGCTAATAACAATACGATATATAAAAAAAATGCAATTTATCCTTCACCAACGGGACCAAAATACCACATGCCAACTAAAAATAAAAGAAAAAAGAAAAAATGAAAAAGAATTCGAAAGGATTGAACCATGTAACTTGCATCGACCACCCAACCACCACCCTAAAAAAAGGAAGAAAAAGAAGATAAAGGGGTAAAAAAGGAAATAGAGTTACAAGCGCGACAATCTCTACATGGAAAAAATGGAAAATAGGAAAAAAGATGAAATGCAAAAAAAAAACGGATGGAAAAAAAAGGAATTGTAAAAAAGAAAAATATAACAAGCTCTATTCTTCCATCACCAACAAAAAATCTTAGACTGAGAAAAAAAAAAGAGCGACTAGATACTAAAAGAGAAGAGAGAAATGTGAAAAAAAACACATCTTGACATAAAAAGGAAAGAAAAAGTACAGGGAAGCAAGAAAAGAAAGGATGAGAGGATGTACATACACAAAAGAAGAAATGGAGACAGGAGAGCAAAAAAAGAAACAGAGCAAAAAAAAAGAAACATAAAGAAACAGGATATCAAGATGAAAGAGACAAGAAAACAGAAAAAAATAATAATAATCCTAAGAGAGAGAGAGAGAGAGAGAGAGAGAGAGAGAGAGAGAGAGAGAGAGAGAGAGAGAGAGAAGCACACACGCTCACATACTCACACGGAACTATACAACAGAAAAAAACACAAACACGAAACAATAAGAATAACAAAAACTAAAACAACAAACACGGCAAAAGAAGTACGTGCGTGGAAAAAATAAAACGAGCGTGAGAAAAAATAAAAAACGTGGGAAAAATCACAATGGCGTGGGAAAATAAAAGAAGCACCACACTCTACCAACCCATAACATCACGTACTATTTATCAAGGTGTGCTGGGCGATTAGGTAACTCGTGTGCGCTCCATAGGTGATCACATCCTTGTATTCATTGCCAGTTAACGCAAAATGAGCCCCAGCACCTACTCCGCGCCATTCCCGAGCGATACCAACTACCACCACCGCCACCACCACGGGCAGAGTCATGCAGCTGCCATAGTGACCTCTTACCCTGCGCTGTCTCATTGTGTTGACCTGTAAAGTTGGATTAATAGAATTTTTGTTGTTGTTGTTGTTGTGGTTGTGTTGTTGTTGTTGTTGTTGTTGTTGTTGTTGTGTGTGTGTGTGTGTGTGTGTGTGTGTGTGTGTGTGTGTGTGTGTGTGTGTGTGTGTGTGTGTGTGTGTGTGTGTGTGTGTGACTAACTTATGCAGATTTATGATAAATCGTATACAGATAGCCTTCAAAATATAGAAGCGTACCGATATACAAACACACACACACACACACACACACACACACACACACACACACACACACACAAAAACACAAGAAAAAATGCAGAATAAGAGCAAAACTGATAAACAAACAAAACAAAAACACAAAGAAACAAACAAACGAATAGAAAAAATAACAACCAAAACCAATCAAACGAAAGAAAAATAACAACCAAAACCAACAAGAACAACAACAACAACAACAACAACAACAAGATACAGACACGTGGCGGCGGTTTGGCAGAATTTTTATTTTTCGTTTTCCCAGTAATGGATGTTTTTCATGTAATCTTTTTGAGAGCCGAGGAAGGGCGCGGCCTCACTCCTTTCCTGAGATGAGGACACTCAATATACCGCTGCGAGGGAGAGGGAGTGAAGAGGGAGAGGGAATGAAGAGGGAGAAAGGAGGAGGGAAGGAAGGGTAAAGGATGGAATGAGCAGTAGATGTGAGTGGAAGGAGATAGGGATGAAGTGGAGGAGAGAGAGAGAGAGAGAGAGAGAGAGAGAGAGAGAGAGAGAGAGAGAGAGAGAGAGAGAGAGAGAGAGAGAGAGAGAGAGAGAGAGAGAGAGAGAGAGAGAGAGAGACTTCATATTTATTTTTCCCAACTTTTCATGTTTTAAAAGCGATGTGGTTTGCGATGATATTTTATAAGTGAAAGAATATCTGCAGTTTCTTTTTACGGGCAAGGGTTAGAAAAATCGTCAATCTTAAAATAATAATACTAAATAATAAATAAAAAATCACATACAGAAAAAAAAAATATTGTAACTATTGGGGTGTGGTATAGTGTGGTGTGGTGTGGTGTGTGGTTGGTCAGTGGCTGGTGTGTGTTGGTGTGTGGTTGGTGTGGTATGGTGTGTGATAGGTGTGTGGTTGGTGTGTGGTAGGTGTGGTTGGTGTGGTGTGGTGTGTGATAGGTGTGTGGTTGGTGTGTGGTTGGTCAGTGGTTGGTGTGTGGTGGTGTGTGATAGGTGTGTGGTTGGTGTGTGGTTGGTCAGTGGTTGGTGTGTGGTGGTGTGTAGTTGGTGTGTGGTGGGTGTGTGGTAGATGTGTGGTTGGTGTGTGGATAGTCAGTTGTTGGTGTGTTGTTGGTGTGTTGTTGGTGTGTGGTTGGTGTGTAGTAGGTATGTGGTTAATCACTGGTAGGTGTGTGATAGGTGTGTGGTTGGTGTGTGATAGATGTGTGGTTGGTGTGTGGTAGGTGTGTGGTTGGTGTGTGGTTGGTCAGTGGTTGACGTATGGTTGGTGTGTGGTAGGTGTGTGGTTGGTGTGTGGTAGGTGTGTGGTTGGTGTGTGGTAGATGTGTGGTAGGTGTGTGGTTGGTGTGTGGTAGGTGTGTGGTAGGTGTGGTGTGGTGTGTGATAGGTGTGGTTGGTGTGTGGTTGGTGTGTGGTTGGTCAGTGGTTGGTGTATGGTTGGTGTGTGGTAGATGTGTAGTAGGTGTGTGGTGGTGTGTGGTAGGTGTGTGGTAGGTGTGTGGTGGGTGTGGTGTGGTGTGATAGGTGTGTGGTTGGTGTGTGGTTAGTGTGTGTTTGGTGTGTGGTTAGTGTGTGTTTGGTGTGTGGTTGGTGTGTGGTAGGTGCGTGGTAGGTGTGGTGTGGTGTGTGATAGGTGTGTGGTTGATGTGTGGTTGGTGTGTGGTTGGTCAGTGGTTGGTGTATGGTTGGTGTGTGGTAGGTGTGGTTGTGTGTGGTAGGTGTGGTGTGGGTGTGTGGTAGGTGTGGTAGGTGTGTGTGTGTGTAGGTGTGTGGTTGTGTGTGGTTGGTGTGTGGTGGTGGTGTGTGGTTGGTGTGTGGTTAGTCAGTTGTTGGTGTGTGGTTGGTGTGTTGTTGGTGTGTGGTTGGTGTGTGGTAGGTGTGTGGTTAGTCAGTGGTAGGTGTGTGGTTGGTGTGTGGTTGGTGTGTGATAGATGTGTGGTTGGTGTGTGGTAGATGTGTGGTTGGTGTGTGAATAATCAGTGGTAGGTATGTGGCTGGTATGTGGCTGGTGTGTGGTAGGTGTGTGGTAGGTCAGTGGTAGGTGTGTGGTTGGTGTGAGGTAGGCGTGTGGCTAAAATTACGTAATAGAAATAATAAAAAAAATAGAGGAAGAACAAAAGATAACTAATAAAAAAAAAAGATAAGAGAAAAAAAATAAAGGAAAAAATGATAAAATATAAAATCACAAATAAATAAGCAAACACACACACGGAATAAACTAACACAACAGTAAAAAACATAAAAAGCAACTAAACAAGCAGACAAACAGACAAATACCTGGGGAATGCACTTAATAATAAACTTGACCTAAAGGCATTCTCACCAACAATAAAATAACAATTACAGCTTTTCATAACATAAATTTCACAGCACGAAATTATGTTGCACTGAATTGTTTTTTGGCATATATAGCATTTAAATTATTCTTTTCTTCTTATTTTCAACTTCATCTATTTATTCTTCCCTTTCTTTCTGTTCCCCTTATCTTATTCCCTCTTCTTTTCTTGTGTGCCTTTTGCTTCTTACATTCCTACTTACTTTATTTTGGTTTTATTTTCTCATTCTCAAAATTTCTGTCTCTTCTCTTTCTCTCTTGTAACTCTCCATCTCTGCTTCTTCTTCTTTTTCTTTTTCTTTTTCTTCTTCCTTTTCTTCTTCTTCTTCTACTTTTTCCTTTTTTTCTTCTTCTACATCTTCCTTTCCTTCTTCTTCTAATTCTTCCTTTTCTTCTTCTTCTTCTACTTCATCCTTTTTTTCACTCTCTTCTTCTACTTCTTCTATGTTTCCTTCCCGTTCTTCTCTCTCATTATACTTCCCCTCTCTTCACTATCCCCCTTTTTCTAATCTTTTCTATCTTCTTTTCCTCCTCTTCTTCCCTTTCCTCTCTTTCTCCTTCTCCTCCCTTATATTCCAATCGCATATTTCATTCCCTTTATTCCTTTCTTTATGTTGTTTGCGTGCAGGAGGAGAGGAGGACGAGAAGGAGGAGGAGGAGGAGGAGGAGGAGGAGGAGGAGGAGGAGGAGGAGGAGGAGGAGGAGGAGGAGGAGGAGGAGGAGGAGGAGGAAGGGAGCAGTGACAGGTGTGAAAGCTGCATGGAGTGAGGGATGAAATAAAAGGAGAGGAAGAGAGAGGAAGAGCAGGAGCAGGAAGAGAAGGATTAAAAGAAAGAAATTATAAAAAAGAAGAGAAATAGAACAGAGGAAAAAGGATCATAGAAAATCTGCTGAAGTATTTCCCCTGATCAGGAGGAGGAGGAGGAGGAGGAGGAGGAGGAGGAGGAGGAGGAGGAGGAGGAGGAGGAGGAGGAGGAGGAGGAGGAGGAGGAGGAGGAGGAGTAGGTAACGTGAGATAATCAGAATTTCATGACTAAGAGAGTGATGATGACGGTAAGAATGACAATAATAATAATAATAATAATAATAATAATAATAATAATAATAATAAGAATAAGAATAATAATAATAATAATTATAATAAAAATAATGACAACAAAAATAAAGTGATAAATTCTATTACTACACTCAAATAAAACACACACACACACACACACACACACACACACACACACACACACACACACACACACACACACACACAAATCTCATACAAAATAAAACACACACAAAAAAAAAAACACAAAACCACAGTAAAAGACGTACACACACACACACACACACACACACACACACACACACACACACACACACACACACACACAAATGAAAAAAAATACATCAGAAGACGAACGAAATCAATAGCAGATAAAAAAAAAACTTACACACACACACACACACACACACACACACACACACACACACACAAGGAGTCAGACAACAATACAAACTCCAAGCAGTGTTAAGTTCTAAGCACCGCCTCATCAACAAACTATTCAGGCATAAACGAAGAATTTGATATATAAGCAAAACATTTCCTTGCCTGCTTAAAGATTACTGAATTGAGGAGGAGGAGGAGGAGGAGGAGGAGGACGAGGAGGTGGACGAGGAGGAGGAGGACGAGGAGGAGAAGGAGAAGTAAAGATAAGGTTAGGAGAACAGTAGGTGCAGAGAAGTATGGGAGGAGAAAGAAAAGAAATTGTGAAGAAGAGGAGTAAGAAGAAAGGGAAAGGAAGGGAGGGGTGGTGTTTCTAGAAGAGGAGGTCGAGGAGGAGAAGGAAGGAGTAAGAAAAGAAGGTGATGATGGAGAGTGAGCATTTTAGAGAGAGAGAGAGAGAGAGAGAGAGAGAGAGAGAGAGAGAGAGAGAGAGAGAGAGAGAGAGAGAGAGAGAGAGAGAGAGAGAGAGATATTATGAATTAAAGATCGAATAGAGATGGTAAATGAGGCAATAACACACACACACACACACACACACACACACACACACACACACACACACACACACAAACACACACACACACACGATTGCACTATCAATTTCCTTCAATTCAAAGAAATATAGAGAGAGAGAGAGAGAGAGAGAGAGAGAGAGAGAGAGAGAGAGAGAGAGAGAGAACAACATATATATGTATATACATATACATGTAAATCAACAAAACTTTCATTACTCAGAAAACACACACACACACACACACACACACACACACACACACACACACACACACACACACACACACACACACACACACACACACACACACTATTGTACAATAAACTATTTACCCAACAAGAGAGAACAAACACACATCAATAAATATCACAGAGTTACTTGCTAAACTGACACACACACACACACACACACACACACACACACACACACACACACACACACACACACACACACACACACACACAGAAAGAAATGATAATGTGACGAAGGGAGAACAATTTTGTGTTGCAGAGGAAAGAAAAAGAGGAAAGAGATAATGAAACAGAACAACAGAACCCAACAATACGCTCTTCCTTTGAATCACAACCCGATTTTCGAGTACACCACCAAGCGGTTCAGGAATCCCAGCGTGTGATTATTATCAATGGTCGTTGGAATAATGCTCTCTCTCTCTCTCTCTCTCTCTCTCTCTCTCTCTCTCTCTCTCTCTCTCTCTCTCTCTCTCTCTCTCTCTCTCTCTCGCCATAAATTTTCAAACAGAATTTATTTTTTTCTTCCAATTTTCAAAAGCGACACGTGCTGATATTTGGTATTGATTTATCTATTGTATTGCATCCCTTTATGTCACCGGTGTTTTGTTTATCTACGTATGTTCTGTACCTGTGTTTTTTTGGTTCTATCTATATGTCGATTGCCTGTCTCATCTCTCATGTTGACCTTAGTTTAATGCTGACTAGCTGGCAAGAGAAACGACCAGATTTGGCTTCCTTTTTTAGTGCACGAGTTTTACTGAGAACTATCTATGAAATATTGGTTACATGAATATAGTGCCATGTTCATATGGAAGAACATTCATAACGGTAATAATTATTGATGTCAAGTATTACTGAAATGCACTTATAGAATATATAAAAATGCATTACACGCGTGAGTGACAAAGGAAGTTCATAATAACATATAATGTATAAAAGCGTATTCCACATGTGAGTGTTAATGAAAATACACAAATACAATCTATCTATCTATCTTTCTATCTTTCTGTCTGTCTGTCTATTTGCAGGTCTATTTCATGTAACTTTCATTGCGGTACTTAATGAAATTTTAACGTTATGAATAAATAAGTAACCTTTACTGTTCTTATCTATATTATAACCCAATCTCTCTCTCTCTACTTCATAAAATTCACTCCCACTTGGGTCACCGCTACAATGACCAACGGAATATTTCAACCCCTTCAGTACCATGACGCGTTTTCATATTCATTCTGGTTACTATCTAGCGATTCTATACAGCTTCAGAAACATATGTTCGGATAAGAATAGTAAAGACTCCGGTCATTAATCTTTTGACCTTCATTTACCCTTTCTAATGCAAACAAAATCGTCTAATCGTACCCAGAAATCAAGTTAAAATATTCGTCTCAGTACTGAAGGGGTTAATTGTAACACCTTCCACCGTATCCTGAAACACTATTGTTTCACTCTCTCACTACATTCACAGACTTTAGTATTAATTGAAGTGACACTAGTTTTCAAGAATGATTTTACGGTAGGAGCTTTACATTATGAACAGGAGCAGTCATGAGAGGCTATATAAGACCTCTATGGCTTTGGAAAATAGTTGTTTTGAGGAAGCGAGGTGTTTCAGTACAAGGTCATCAGTACAACCAGCTCTCGTTTTCATTGGATATTCAATTCCTCATTAATTATTGTCCATCAGACCTGTGAATACTCTGCACCACTGCATATATACATCAGGTTCGCTCTCTCTCATTGGTAATACACCAACCGTATGGTGTGTTCAATTAAACTTGCAGTGTCATTTGGTATTCTCATTACCTTTACCAGAACTTTATTTCCCCCTCAATAATATGAGTAATTAATTTTTCTTCACTTTCCATGTATTAGGTATAAATGAAGAGGTAGTATACTAATAAGTTGAATTAGGGCATGGTCTGGATTCGTTTAGATTGGTTTTTTTTTTTTTTTTTTTTTTTACATTACAAGGGCACTGGCCAAGGGCAAACAAAGTGTTGGAAAAAAAAAAATCCCGCTGGTTGCCAGGCCCTGTTAAGAGGAAAGTAGAAAGAGAAAAAACAAAAAAATCTAAAAGGAGGGTCCAGTTAACGTAAGAGGTGTCTTGACACTCCTCTTTTGAAAGAGTTTAAGTCATAGGCAGGTGGAAATACAGACACAGGTAGAGAGTTCCAGAGTTTACCAGTGTAGGGAATGAAGGAGTGAAGATACTGGTTAACTCTTGCATTAGGAAGATGGACAGAATAGGGATGAGAAGAAGTAGAGAGTCTTGTGCAGCGAGGCCGCAGGAGGGGAAGGCATGCAGTTAGCAAGTTCAGAAGAGCAGACAGCATGAAAACAGCGGTAGAAGACAGATAAAGATGCAACATTGCGGCGGTGACTTAAAGAATCAAGACAGTCAGTTAGAGGAGAAGAGTTGATAAGACGAAAAGCTTTAGATTCCACCTTGTTTAGTAAAGCTGTGTGTGTGGATCCCCCCCAGACATGAGAGCCATACTCCATACACGGGCGGATAAGGCCCTTGTACAGAGCAAGCAGCTGGGAGGAGAGAAAAATGGACGAAGACGCCATAGGACACCTAACTTCTTGGAAGCTGATTTAGCAAGAGTAGAGATGTGAAATTTCCAGTTTAGATTTTTAGTGAAGGATAGACCGAGTGTGTTTAATGTAGAGGAGAGGGAAGTTGAGTGTTATTGAAGAAGAGAGGATAGTTGTCTGGAAGGTTATGTCGAGTAGATAGTTGTAGAAATTGAGTTTTGAGGCATTGAACAAAACCAGGTTTTCTCTGCCCCAATCAGAAACAAGTGAAAGATCAGAAGTTAGGCGTCCTATAGCATCTCGCCTTGAGTCATTTAATTGTTGTTGGGTTGGGCGTCTGTTGAACGCTGTTGAATAATGCAGGGTGGTATCATCAGCATAGGAGTGGATAGGGCATTGAGTCAGATTTAGGAGATCATTGATGAATAATAGAAAGAGAGTGGGTGATAGGACAGAACCCTGTGGAACACCACTGTTGATAGTTTTAGGGAAGAACAGTGACCGTCTACTACAGCAGCAATAGAACGATCGGAAAGGAAACTGGAGATGAAGGTACAGAGAGAAGGATAGAATCCGTAGGAGGGTAGTTTAGAAATTAAAGATTTGTGCCAGACTCTATCGAAGGCTTTCGATATGTCAAGGCCGACAGCAAAGGTTTCACCGAAGTCCCTAAAGAGGATGACCAAGATTCAGTTAGGAAAGTAAGAAGATCACCAGTAGATCTGCCTTTACGGAAACCATACTGGCAATCAGAGAGAAGGTTGTGAGCTGATAGATGCCTCATTATCTTCCTATTAAGGATAGACTCAAAGGCTTTAGAAAGGCAGGAAATCAAAGCTATAGGGCGGTAGTTAGAAGGATTGGAGTGGTCACCTTTTTAGGGACAGGTTGAATGTGAGCAAACTTCCAGCAAGAAGGATAAATAGAAGTAGAGACACAGATGAAAGAGTTTGACCAGGCAGTGAGCGAGTTCGGAAGCACAGTTTTGAGAACAACAGGAGGGACTCCATCCGGACCGTAAGCCTTCCGAGAATCAAGGCCAGAGAGGGCCAGGAAAACGTCTTTATAAAGAATTTTAATTTTAGGGATGAAGTAGTCAGAGGGTGGAGGAGTAGGAGGAATATGCCCAGAATCATCCAAAGTTGAGTTGGTAGCAAAGGTTTGAGCGAAGAGTTCAGCTTTAGAAAAGAAGAGACAGCTGTAGAGCCATCTGGATGAAGTAAAGGAGGGAAAGACGAAGAAGTAAAGTTGTTAGAGATATTATTGGCTAGATGCCAGAAATCTCGAGAGGAGTTAGAATTGGAAAGACTTTGACATTTTCTATTGATGAAAGAGTTTTAGTAAGTTGGAGAATAGATTTGGCATGATTACGGGCAGAAATATATAGGGCATGAGTTTCAGCAGTTGGATGGCTACGGAACCGTTTGTGAGCCGCCTCTCTATCATTGACAGCACGAGAACAAGCAGAGTTAAACCAAGGCTTTTTAGCTTTAGGGTTAGAGAAAGTATGAGGAATGTATAGCTCCATGCCAGAGATAATCACCTCTGTTATGCGCTCGGCACAAAGAGAAGGATCTCTGACATGAAAACAATAATCATCCCAAGGAAATCAGAATAGTACTGCCTTAGTTCCTCCCACTTAGCAGAGTTAAAATGCCAGAAGCACCTCCGCTTAGGCGGGTCCTGAGGCTGCACTGGAGTGATAGAACTGGTAACGGAAATTAGATTGTGGTCGGAGGAGCCCAACGGAGAGGAAAGTTTAACAGAGTAAGCAGAAGGGTTGGAGGTTAGGAAAAGATCAAGAATGTTGGGCGTGTCTCCAAGGCGGTCAGGAATACGGGTAGGGAACTTCACTAGCTGCTCTAGGTCATGAAGGATAGCAAAGTTGAAGGTTTGTTCACCAGGTTGGTCAGTGAAAGAAGATGAAAGCCAAAGCTGGTGGTGAACATTGAAATCCCTAAAATGGAGATCTCAGCAAAAGGAAAGTGAGATAAGATGTGCTCCACCTTGGAAGTCAAATAGTCAAAGAATTTTACATAGTCAGAGGAATTAGGTGAGAGGTATACAGCACAGATGAATTTAGTTAGAGAGTGACATTGAAGTCTTAGCCAGATGGTAGAAAATTCTGAAGATTCAAGATTGTGGGCACGAGAGCAAGTGGTGTCGTTACGCACGTATGCGCAACATCCAGCTTTGGATTGAAAATGAGGATAGAGCAAGTAGGAGGGAACAGAAAAGGGGCTGCTGTCAGTAGTCACAGACAACTGTGTTTCAGTTAGGAAGAGAAGATGAGGTTTAGTAGAGGAGAGGTGGTGTTCCACAGATTGAAAATTAGAACGAAGGCCACGAATGTTGCAGAAATTGATAGTGAAAGTATTAGATGAAGTGTCAAGACACCCAAGGTCGACAGCAGAGGGCAGTCCGACCTGGGGACATTTATGGTCCCCTCCCCAGAGGGGGACTCCGAGGCAGGGCGTGGTGAAGCCATTATTAAATTTTGATTTGAAGAGAGTGTAAAAGTGTAAGGTGTTGTAGTGTAGTGTAGGAAGTAGTAGAAGTTGTCTTTAGAGGGCAGGCTGCAGCTGCTCAATTGTATAAATGAGACCACAAAGGGAACCGGGAAGAGAGGACACGGGGAATCACTCAGTCTGCAGCACTGCCTACATCCCCGTAAGTACCTCTCCTGGAGTATTCCACCGGGCGGCAGGTGACTACTTAAACACTTAAAACACTTAAAAGAAGGAAAGTGAAAGATGATGTCAGAAAAGGAGAGCATTATGGGGTAAGAGTGATGAGAGGCAGAAGAAAGAGTATGTAGATAGAAGACAGAAGAGAAGACAAATATTTGAAGTGGATAATGAAGGTAGAGTGAAAGAAGGAAGATAACTATGAGAAGAGAAAGAAAAATATTTGCTTGGAAAAGGAGTGTATTATATAGTTAAAAGAGAAAAAAAAAGGTGTACATAAATACAAGGAAAAGGAATACAAGAGTAGGAAAGAAAAAAATATGTGAAGAGAGAGAAGTGTGTGAATGGAAACAACAGTCAGAGGGTATAGAGACAATAAGGAGTAGAAGAGACCATATTCTGATAAGAAAGGAGAACCACTCTGATCTTTCATACAATTAGTTTAACTTTAATACTGGGACACATTTTTACCTTGAGATTTGTGTACGATTAGACCATTTTATTGACATTAGGATGGGTCTATAATGGTCAAAAGATTAAAGGCTACAGTCTTCACTATCTTTATCCTCCACATAAGTTTCTGAAGCTGTATAAAATCACCAAATAGTAAGCAGAATGAATATAGAAACGCGTCATGGTACTGAAGAGTTAAAGGCCAAAGATGTGATTAAACGGATTCTTAAGCCTTTCTTTTGCTACTAATATAGAAATGTCATGAATCTGTGACTAAATCCGTAAAGAAACACCCTTTAGTTGAGTTGTGTGGTAAAAGTATGTTAGAGAAATTCGAATATATGAGAAATGCGCAGTTAATAGACAGAAATTGATACTGCGGAAAAGACTCCATGAATGGGGGGCTTCACACACACACACACACACACACACACACACACACACACACACACACACACACACACACACACACACACACACACACACACACACACACACACACAAACTTGTAAAGATTCCACATCTTTCTGCAGAACAATTTTACTTCCTTTCAACCTAATCACTCCACAATGACAAAAAATAAACAAACATAAAAATAAAATGAATAGAAAAAGGGGAAAAAATGAATAAACCAAACCAAACCAAAATAAAATCAAACTAAATAGAAAGACAAAAAAATATATACACACAAACAACAACACACAAAATACAACACCAATTAAAACAAGGAACATAACAAACTTTACCACCACCACTAACAACAACAACACCTACACTAACCCATCACCTTCTAAATCACCGTACTTAACTCCAATCTAGCAGCAGCGGAGGCGTGGCGGTCCCCTAGCATGGCCTGGGAGTAAGTGACGAAGTGAATGAGATAGCTGTAAGTTCCTGAGGCGCTGTGTGGTTTGCGTGTGGTGCGTTGGGGTCGTGTAGGCCAGGGAGTCACGGAACAGGAGAGGGTTAAGGTGGAAGATAAAGAGGACATACACACGCAAAGTTTCGATGTCAAGAAAATAAGAGTCAGTATTCAGAAACGTTTTGTTCTTTCACAGATTAGATGACTCGCCGGGTAAAAAAATAGTGCTTTTACTGATTATAATGTAGGAGTCTTGTTACTCTATGACCGAAACTTAAGATGAGGAGAAAATATCTATAACTGGAGTCTTTTATGTGTATGGGAGGTGTAGTATGGAAGTGTTTCAGAAAATAGTTGTGGAAGAGAGAGAGAAAGACACTATATACCTTCAATTAAAGTCTTTTGGAGTAAGAGAGGTGTAGCGCAAAACTGTTTCACAATATTAGAAAACGGAAGAAGGAGGGAATACCAATGATAGACAGAATGACAAAGTAACCAGGTAGGTCTTCCGTGGCATACTGGGAATGAATGAGGGTTACAATAAAGTATGGCATAGAGGAATGTTGTTCAGTGGCCGTGATTTATAAAGTACAGGATGCCAGCTGACCGTCAGAGGGTAAAAAAAGGGTGTTTTGTCTTATCTTTCCTTTCATCTTGTCTCCGTGTTAGTCGCACTGGGAACACGTAAAGGTGGTTACGTCCAAGATCTATGACTTTGTGGTCGTCGTCCTCGTCTCTCTCTCTCTCTCTCTCTCTCTCTCTCTCTCTCTCTCTCTCTCTCTCTCTCTCTCTCTCTCTCTGTGTGTGTCTGTGTGTGTCTCTGTGTCTGTGTATCAGTGTCTGTGTCTGTGTCTGTGTCTGTGTGTGTGTGTGTGTGTGTGTGTGTGTGTGTGTGTGTGTGTGTGTGTGTGTTGGGGATGGGTGGGTGTTGGAAGGTATGAATGTGTGTATGTAGCTCACCATCACCACCACTACTTCTACTACTCTACTACTACTACTACTACTACTACTACTACTACTACTACTACTACTATTATTATTACTACTACTACCACTACTAATACTACAACCAATATTACTTTAAGTGCAACTATTATTACTACTACAGCTGCTGCTAATCACATCCAGAAAAAACAAACAAAGACGATATAAAAAAAAACATGCAAAAAGTGAGGAGGGAGAAGACAAATGACCACAAATAAAACAAAAAAAAAATGGAGAAAGGAAGAAATGAGAGAGAGATAGAGAGAGTCAGCGACACGTGCGTTACTTAATTAATAAGAGAGAGAGAGAGAGAGAGAGAGAGAGAGAGAGAGAGAGAGAGAGAGAGAGAGAGAGAGAGAGAGAGAGAGAGAGAGAGAGAGAGAGAGAGAGAGAGAATGTATACAATCAATAACACTAGCTCTTCCTTCACTCGGCCACGTGATCAAGTATTCCCTCCAGATTCCATGAAAAACCACTCGAGTATGGAAGAGAGAAATGGCTGGTTAATTCATACTGGAATGCCGAATGTGTTACCGTGTGTCTTGGTATATGAGTGTCTTGTTTACGGCCACTGTCGACTATCTTGTCACTAATGAGAGGGGATGTAAAGATAATGATTGGGTTCATGGCTTTCTATAGTAATTTGTTTAGGGTTATGGCAGTGTGGAGCTTCTTTGGTGCGTTGTCATAAGTTAAGTTTGGTTTAGTTGGGTTGAGTTGGGTTAAATTAAGGTAAGTTTTGGTTAGGTTTGTGTGTCTATTTTTTTTTTTTTTTTTTTTTAGGTGTTTTGGTTGGATAGGAATAATTGTAGTGTGTCTGGGTGGGCTGTGATGTGTGGGTGGGTTAAAGTGAGGGTGGGTTGGTGTGTGAGTGGGTTGGTGTGTGGGTGGGTTGGTGTGTGGGTGGGTTAAAGTGAGGGTGGGTTGGTGTGTGAGTGGGTTGGTGTGTGGGTGGGTTAATGTGTGAGTGGGTTGGTGTGTGGGTGAGTTAATGTGAGTGTTGGTTGGTGAGTGTGTTGGTTGGTGTGGGTGGGTTAATGTGAGGGTGGGTGTGGGTGGGTTGGTGAGTGTGTTGGTTGGTGAGTGTGTTGGTTGGTGAGTGTGTTGGTTGGTGTGTGGGTGGGTTGGTGAGTGTGTTGGTTGGTGAGCGTGTTGGTTGGTGAGTGTGTTGGTTGGTGTGTGGATGGGTTGGTGAGTGTGTTGGTTGGTGTGTGGGTGGGTATGTCCACGTGTGTTTTTTTTATATAGTATGTTTTTTTTTTATCATTTTCATATTTTCAGATTTGTCAAACGTTAGTCCAATATATTTTTTTCTTGTACCCTAATTGTACTTTGTCAATGTCGCGTTTGTTATGTCTCCTATACCACTTAAACACCCTATCAGATCCCCTTGTTGTCTCCTATACCACTTAAACACCCCTATCAGATCCCTTCCTGTGCCTCCTATACCACTTAAACACCCCTATCAGATCCCCTTGTTGTCTTCTATACCACTTAAACACCCCTATCAGATCCCCTTGTTGTCTCCTATACCACTTAAACACCCCTATCAGATCCCCCTTGTTGTCTCCTATACCTATTAAACACCCCAATCAGACCTCCCTTGCTGTCCTGTGCACCACTTAAAACCCTCTATTAGATCCCTTTTTCAATCTGTATCTCACTGTATGTCTTGCTTTCTCAGTCCATACATACATATGAAATCACACATACACACACACACACACACACACACACACACACACACACACACACACACACACACACACACACACACACACACACACACACACACACACACACACACAGGCATTGAGCGCAAGCCTGGAACAACCACTACCTCCATCACCAACACCACCACCACCAGAATTATTTATAAGGCATGCACTCCCTTCCCACCTTCTTCAGTTACCTCCCCTCTTCCTCCCCTCACTTGTACCTCCATTACACACACTCAAGTCAAAGTTCTTTAAGTATTTCCTCCCCACTTTGGTATTTCTCTCACTTCATTGTCTTCAGTTTCTCGTCACTTTCTTCTCCTCAGTTTCCCATCCCAATAAGTTTCTCTCTCGTTTCCTCCTCGACTAGGTTTCTCATCCCACTTCCTCTTCAATCATCATCACTCCCTCCTCATCAAATTTCTCCCCTCATTGCATCCTCCCCAAAAATTTACTCTCCTTTACTATCTCCCCTCACTGCTTTCCTCACCTCACAAGTTTCCTATCAGTATCCCATCTCAACAGGTCACCGCTCTCTCTTCCCCTCACTTCCTCCCCTCACCTCTTTCACCGCGCCCAGACAGACACTCTCTCAGTCAGTCAGTTTCACCCTCTTTTTGTTGTGATTGAATTTGGAGCACTCTGGAAAAAAAAGTCGTGAAATATTGAGTATGAATCAGTGCCCTCTCTCTCTCTCTCTCTCTCTCTCTCTCTCTCTCTCTCTCTCTCTCTCTCTCTCTCTCTCTCTCTCTCTCTCTCTCTCTGATAGCGTGTTTTGTCAAATTAGTGTTTTTTCTTTCATTTTTAAGTTTTTTGTTTATTATCTTCATATGTTCTGTTCGTGTTTGACTTCTGCATGTGTGATTTTTTACTGTGTGTGTGTGTGTGGGGGGGGGGGCAGGAGTAAATAATCTTCTGACAGAGTAGTTATCAAAATCGAATTTAATGGAAAGGGCCTTCTCGTGTCTTCTACTGGGAAACTCTTCTTAACTTATTGAACCGACCAAGAAATTAAGGAGCGGTTAACACTTTGCCTCATATGGGGAAGGAGAGTCCACAAGATGACCGCCCACACTGAGGAGTTCCAGTCCGCTGAGGTGGCGCAACTGTACGTGGAAGGCTTAGAAAAGTGAAAAATAAAAAGAAGAGATATTTCAGTCGAAGAAGCATTAAGAAAGAGAGAGAGAGAGAGAGAGAGAGAGAGAGAGAGAGAGAGAGAGAGAGAGAGAGAGAGAGAGAGAGAGAGAGAGAGAGAGAGAGAGAGAAGGGAGAAGGTATAGACTATGCTCCTCAAAATTGTGTTCCTTTTTCTGCTCTCATATTTTCCTTCACTGGTCCTCATTCTCTCTCTCTCTCTCTCTCTCTCTCTCTCTCTCTCTCTCTCTCTCTCTTCTTCAATCACACTTTTTCGTCAGCTTTTTTCCTGTATCCTCAAATTTTCATATTTCTTGCCTTTCTGAATTTTTTATTTTATGTTTCTTTTTTTATCCATCTTCGTCTTGCTCCTCGTCCTCGTTTATTCTTCTTGAGCTCACTTATTATTTCATTTATTCCTTCTTTTCTTCTATTCTTCCTTCTTTAATCTATTTTTTTCTCATCTGCTGTCTTTCTTACTTTTTTCTCTTCATTCTTACATTCATTTATTATTGATTTATCTTTAACTTCGTTCTAGTTTTTCTTTTCTTTATGTATCGGGTTTTCGTTAGCGTTCTCTCTCTCTCTCTCTCTCTCTCTCTCTCTCTCTCTCTCTCTCTCTCTCTCTCTCTCTCTCTCTAGGCCTAACTTAAATTTCCCACGCACGTTCTCGCGCCACTAAAACACGTCTTTCCTTTATTTCTGCCTTCCTTCATTCTTTCCCTCTCCTGAAAGTCATTACTCATTTGATGTGTCACAATCACCCTAATCTTCCCTTCCTTATTCTCTCTCTCTCTCTCTCTCTCTCTCTCTCTCTCTCTCTCTCTCTCTCTCTCTCTCTCTCTCTCATCTACTTTCACACACTCCATTTCTCCTTCGCCATTTCCAATCTCTGTTATTTCTCCTCATTTGTCTCCTCTCCCACCTCTATCTCCTTCTTCACCCACTTCCAGCCATTACCACCACCACCACCACCACTACCTCCTTCCTAGTGTCAACAAGGGAGCCATTAAGTGACAGAGTCTCAAGGTCCCCGCGATGAGATGAACCAAGGACAGAAGCCATGCGTCTTTCAGCTCGTTTTAATAAAGGGACGGTAGGTTTGCGTCTGGTTGTCTAAATAACAGGATGGTACCTTAGTGTCTCGATGGGGTGGGCTCCAGGGTTCCGGGTCGCCTTGACAATAGTACGGTACCTTATCGTCTATATATTGTGGGTTCAGGGTCGTCTTGATAACGCGACGGGATGTGTTGAGTTCTAGAAAATAGTATGATTAATTAACGTAAATACAGCTTGTGTTCCAGAGTTCCAAGGTTGGTAGGTCTCGAAAACCCTTATAAATTCCATTAGAGCTTATAAAAACTGGACTATAGCTTTTCACACACGTCATTCACTACCGCTTATTGAAAGTAGTTGGCCTAAGACCTGAGCACCTTTAAGAATGCAATCTCTGTTTCTCTCGCTTCGGGTAGTTAATGTCATTTCAGAAAGATGAATTTTTTAGAGGGAATGGAATGGGAAATGTGATGGTGCTTATATTGGTTAATTTAAAAGTGTGCATTTGATGGAAGTCTTTGTTGTCTTTTACCTTTTTATATTTAGATTATGGAGTAAAATGGAAGGTTACATTAAATCAAGGCTATATTTAGAGGTAAGGAGTGGAAATGGTGATACTTTCTCCCTCTGTGATTTAGAGCAATACATTTCAAAGAATAAATTTGAAGTGATATCTCGTGTTTGTTTATTTCACCACTGTTTTCTGTCATTATCGTGCGAGGGAGGTGAACTGTCTAAAGATGAAAATTGTGTTTTTAAAAGGAAAGAAATGGAAATTGCGTTTTTTTCCTTTTTATGATTGGAAAGATTAAATTGAAAGGAATACATTTGAAGCAAAGTCTCGTATCTCTATCTCACTACTATGATTGTAGACGGAAGATTAAATATTAAAGAAATGACGTGAAAAAATGTTATTTTACTTGGAAAGAATGTAGGTTTGAATAAAATGAGGAAGAAAGGAAAACATGCTGAAAAAAATACAGGATTTAGAAATGTCTGATATTCTATCACCATTTTTTTGTCACCATCGCATTAGGAAAGTTAATTGTTTAAAAAGATGGCGTGAAAAAGTATGTTTTACTCGGAAATATATATAACAAGCACACTCGTAAACTAGTAAAGAAAACCAGGCGAAGAAAAAGTAATATTCATTTTACTTGAAAAGAAAATAGACGAATGAAACGTGAAAACAAAAATGGAAAACAAGGAGAAATGAAAATAAAAAAAACCATGAAGTAATCTGAATAAGAGGAACATTCTGTGTGTTTTTTTTTTTTCTTATAATAGGAGCATAAATATTCATGTTATTACATCAGGGAGGTAAATTTAAGAGTAGCTGGACTGGAAAATACAACTGTCTCTTTCATTTGATGCTAAAAGGTCAGTGTGTTGTTTTCTGTTTATCTTGGAGGCATGAATTACAAGGAATGATTTCGTGTGTGTGTGTGTGTGTGTGTGTGTGTGTGTGTGTGTGTGTGTGTGTGTGTGTGTGTGTGTGTGTGTGTGTGTGTGTGTGTGTGTGTGTGTGTGTGTGTGTGTGTGTGTGTGTGTGTGTGTGTGAGAGAGAGAGAGAGAGAGAGAGAGAGAGAGAGAGAGAGAGAGAGAGATTATCCTTCTCTTTCCGTCTCTCTCTCTCTTCCTCTCTCTCTCTCTCTCTCTCTCTCTCTCTCTCTCTCTCTCTCTCTCTCTCTCTCTGTGTGTGTGTGTGTGTGTGTGTGTGTGTGTGTGTGTGTGTGTGTGTGTGTGTGTGTGTGTGTGTGTGTGTGTGTGTGTGTGTGTGTGTGTGTGTGTGTGTGTGTGAATGTGTGTGTGTGTGGTATCATCGCCTCCTTCATTAATCCTCTCATTATCACCCTGATCTTCTTGTCTTCTTTTCATTCGCTTTCACAAACTTATTACATATTTTCTTCTCCTGCATCTTATCGTATATTGTCCTCTATTCCCCTCTCTCCTTTATTCTGTCACCTCTTGCTCCCGTTTTTATCACCTCGTTACTCTTCGTAGCGATGCAAATAAACCTTCTTTTCTTTTTTCCTCGCTATTAATATTTCATTAAAGGTAAACTTGATTAAACTGTTAAACAAAGTTGGATACAAAAATTCGAGGTGGTAAAAAGGAGAAAAGAAAAAAAAAACACTTCATTAGAAAAAGCTGTCAGTGTTAATTTCAGTTTTATTTCAAGTCATAAAAGAAAACAAAGAAGAAAAAGACGGTGGGGGGAAAAGAATGGAGATTTTTTAAAGTTACCATGTAAATTATTTAGAGGCGAGAGTTAAGGTTGGGGAAAATTCAATATGCGAAGCAAGTTAATAAACTGAGAGAATGAACGTCTTAAAAATGCTTTGAAAAGAGAAGAAAGAGTGTGATATACAAAGGAAACAGAGAAATTATGAACGTATTTAAATCACTGAGGGAAAGAAACAGAGATTAAAAAGAGACAAGAAAAAAAGAAATTAATATTATAAGCAAAAATACAAAAAGAACAAAAATTATTCTAAAAAAGTCTTTGGAAAGTTAAAGTGAAATATAAATTGGAGAGAGAGAGAGAGAGAGAGAGAGAGAGAGAGAGAGAGAGAGAGAGAGAGAGAGAGAGAGAGAGAGAGAGAGAGAGAGAGAGAGAGAGAGAGAGAGAGAGAGAGAGAGAGAGAGAGAGAGAGAGAGAGAGAGAGAGAGAGAGAGGCACAGAATCATTTAGGTCAGTGAGATGAAACAAGGTGAAAGGCTGAATACCTGAGAACAAAACAGGTGAATGATGAATATACACACTAATATATTTAAAGAAAGTAATACTATGAAATATTTGAACAGCTGTCTAGAGTATTTATTTCTTTTTTTTTTCTTACCTGAAAAAGAAAGAGCCGAAGAAGGAAAGGAATTTCTTCATGGTACTTCACAATGTCACTTTGAAATAACAGAATACTAATTTTAACTGAAATAATATAAACACTGCTAATCACTTCAATCCCCGAGCGAAATTGACGAGGTGAAAAAATAAATACATGACAGAAGATAAAAAAAAAAAAAAACATTATTAATAGAAGGTAATATCTTGTTAATACTCTAAAATAAACAGAAAAAAAAATTTTGAAAAGTTAATTAGAAAGGGAATGGAAATTACTGATCCCTTAAGTCACCAAGGGGAAGGTGAGACGAGACAAGATGAAAAATTAACACTTGGCAAAAAAAAAAAAAAAAAATTGGATCACAAAAAAAAAAAAGACTAATACCTTGAAAAATAATTAACGAAGGAATATTAAACAAACCCAATTACTGATCATATGAATTACTGAGAGGGACGCACACGGAAAAATGATAAATAAATGAACGAAGCAAATTATTTAATCAGCAGTGGTCTGATTTTTTCCAGAAATAAAGAGTAAAAAAGAAAGACAAAGAAAGAAAATAAATCATGCACGGTGTTTCAAGTTAAAAGATAAAATAGAGGAAAAGAAAATGACCATAAAATATTGAAAGGATATAAGTGTAAAGTGTCCTTAAAAAAAGTAAAGAAGACAAAGAAACAGATTATCATATCAACATTCTTATGAAGTATCTAAAAAAAAAAAAAAAAAAAAAGAAAGGAAATAAAGGTAAAAGAAAGAAAGAGGAATTTACATAATTATTGATATTGATCTATTGATACACTACCCAAACATAAATACAAATAGATTAATGAAAAGTATGTAAAGTTTAAGTTAGATCACGTTACTCTTACCAAAAAAAAAAAAAAAAGATAAGAATTAAGATGAAAATAAAAAAAATACACAAAATTGGAAATAAAAGGAGATAAATTCAATAAACGAGAGAGAGAGAGAGAGAGAGAGAGAGAGAGAGAGAGAGAGAGAGAGAGAGAGAGAGAGAGAGAACGGGAAATAAGAAAAGACAAACGAGTCATAACAAACAAGAGGCGAGAAGTGAAAGGAAAGGAAGAAAATAATTATCATAAAATATAAACGAAAGAAATAAAAGCGACTTGATAAAAGAGAAGGTAAATAATAAACAGAGCGGATGAAAGGAAGCTAAATTGGATGCTGTTAGTGGAAAGAATCAACAAATTAATTAAACACTGAAGCAAAAAAAAAAAAATGACGGTTTAGTTTTAAGAAAGGCAATTAGTAAACAGCTTCCTCTATTAAGTATATCAAAAATGGTAATATCTCTCTCTCTCTCTCTCTCTCTCTCTCTCTCTCTCTCTCTCTCTCTCTCTCTCTCTCTCTCTCTCTCTCTCTCTCTCTGTTCGTTCTTCCTGCACTACCTTTTCCGTTCCTCATCGTTCTCCTCCTCTTCCTCTTCCTCCTCCTCTTCCTCCACACGACTCATTACAGAAAATCACGACCTTTGAGGGTCACCAGGACTTCCACAACCTCGCCGGGTCACGACCTGGACGAAGAAGAGGAAGAAGAAGAGGAGGAGGAGGAGGAGGAGGAGGAGGAGGAGGAGGAGGAGGAGGAGGAGGAATGTCGGTGTATATAACTTAATTACTTCTCCATCTACGAGTATGTTCATTTTTTTTTCCTCACTAGTAATTATTATTATTATGTTTCCTCTTATATTTCCTTCTTATTCACTTTCTGATTACTTGACTTTGATGCTGAGCATAACTTCTCTCTCTCTCTCTCTCTCTCTCTCTCTCTCTCTCTCTCTCTCTCTCTCTCTCTCTCTCTCTCTTTATCTATCTATCTATCTATCTATCTATCTATTTATCCACCTCTGATACTCGCTCTGTCGCTCTCTCTGTTGACCTCTGAATGAGACACACTTTAAAAACAACCAGGAAGGATCTGTCTTCCTTCTTCTCGACCTCCTTCTCTTCTTCCTTCTACCATTACTATATATGCTACTATTACTATTTACTACTACTACTACTATTATTACTATTACTACTATTACTACTATATATATATATATATATATATATATATATATATATATATATATATATATATATATATATATATATATATATATATAAGCATCCAATTCATGTACAGAAAAGAAATACACACACACATACACACACACACACACACACACACACACACACACACACACACACACACACACACGCACGTGTAGCCCCTGTTCACCTAGCAGTGAGTAGGTACGGGATGTAAATCGAGTTGTGACCTTGTTGTCCCGGTGTGTGGTGTGTGCCTGGTCTCAGGCCTATCCAAAGATCGGAAATAATGAGCTCTGAGCTCGCTCCGTAGGGTAACGTCTGGCTGTCTCGTCAGAGACTGCAGCAGATCAAACAGTGAAACACACACACACACACACACACACACACACACACACGCCAATATACAAGTTTAATGCCAATCGGTCCATGCTGCAGCCTCCGCCCCCCAACACACACACACACGGATACACATTCCTTACAAGATTATCGTGTTAAGTTACCTTGTCGCCCTCACCGGACAGATCCATAAGCAATACCTTTATGGATCCTAGGGGCGCGTCCACACCGGTGTTCAAACATGCGGCTACGTTGTGAACTGTTGTGTCCAGGTGATATTGGCAGCAGCTGCTGTGAATACGTTTGCTGCACTTAGGTGTGCGAGGAAGCGAGGGTTCTTCAAGATTTGTGCTCGTACAGGTGTTGCGAACTCTTAACAATATCCTGCAAAGCAATTTGTAAGGTTGTTAACTGTTGTGTCCGGACAACATTACCACTGCTCGATGCGAATACGTTGACATGTGTAAGCATGTATAGGAAGCTGTAGTAAAACAATAATCCATCGTTGTTTCGGCTGATGGCAGGAATGACATCAGACTGCCAATCTCTTCTTGTAGTGGTGGAGTATCTACAATCATCGTCTCTCTGGCAGAAAGCTGTCACTGCTGTCATCGCCAGTATAGCCTCCTCATGCAGGAGTCTCGGATAGCTCATGTGGGCACACTCATCACATTACTTCTGCTGTGAATATGATCACAGCATAATTCATTCATGATTACATACATCTACAAACCTGCTGGTACACATGAGGCCAAAAGTGTTGTCAACACATATTACAGCACACTTGTGGCTGCGAGTAAGGCTTCATCAATGCCGTGAACATATTCGCAACATTAGTGGTTGATGTTTCCAAACAACTGTTTAAACACTGTTACCAAAATGCACTAGACATGCATCAGTGTTCACAAGAAATGTTTGGCCACCGGTGAGGCCCTTGAAGTCATTAAGGACCTTTAGAGACTCTTGTAATTATTTTTTTTTATGAGGCTAAACAAACAACTACACACCACTACTAATGAAGAAACGTGTAGACTCATGAAAGCCTATGCATATCGTGTAAAGTCAACCTTCATAGGTCCCTGAAACGTAGGGCAAATCCAGGAAGAGCCAAATGACTACCCTGCACAGGTGGCAAGCGGTGGTAATTTCTGATGATTTACGAGCGGTGCAGAGGAAGCGAACAGTTAAATGTTTTACGCCGCTCGGTCCTTGTGAGTAAACTAGCAAATGAACCACCGTGGGGCCTGCCTCGCTGTCTGATTAGAGGAGAAGGAGCAAGAGGAGGAGTGTGATCAGGAGAGAGGTAGGAAAAACAGAATGGCGCAAAAGGAAAAAGAAAAGAGTAAAAAAGACGAGAAGGAAGAAGAGGAAGACGAGGAGGAAGAAGGAAAGGAAAGAGAGAAAGAAGAAGAGAAGGAAGAGGAAACGAGGAGGACGAGGAGGAGAAAGGAAAGGAGGAGGAGGGAGAGAGAAAGAAGAATAAGAGAAGGAAGAGGAGAAAATAAAAATAGGTAGAAGAGGAGGAGGAGAAGAAGGACAAGAATGATAGATAGATAGATAAATAGATAGATAGGAGTTAGAAAGAGGAGGAAGAGAAAAAATCAAAACAAAATAAAAAAAAAAGAATTACGTAACACAAAGGAAGATAATAATAAAATTAAGAAGGAAGAGAAGATGAAGAAAAGACAACAACAACAACAACAACAACGACTAGATATTGAGAACAACATTAAAAGGAGGAACGTGTGTGTGTGTGCGTGTGTGTGAGTGTGTGTTTGAAGTGAAGCAAGTGAAGCAAGGGCAGAGACACTTCCGAGAGAGTGGCTTCGTTGTAAAGGTTCACGCCTCGTTGCTCAGGCTTCGAGACAAGGGTTCGATACTCCTGCTTCAGATTCGAACTTTCCCTTTCTTTCTTTATTCCTATTCGTCTTTCTATTTATTTAATCATGTCTTTTTCTATTATTTTTCTTGTATTTTCTTTTATTAATTTGGTGGGTCGTTAATCTATTCATACGTGTTCTTTTTTTTTTCTTAGATTTTCATGTAATGCTAATATGGTTTGTTCTTGTTCTTCTTTTTCTTCCTCTTCCTCTTCCTCTTCTTCTTCTTCTTCTACTTGTTCTTCTTCTTATTGTTATTATCCTACTACTTCTCCAATAAATTCATTCTTTTTCTTCATCCTCCTCTTATTTCTCTCCCTTCCTAACATTTCCTTTTTCTTCTTCCTTTTTCTCCTCTCTTCTTTCTCCTCTTCCTCCTCCTCCTCCTCCTCCTCCTCCAAATAAATTAATTACATAATGAACTTACACACACACACACGCACACACACACACACACACACACACACACACACACACACACACACACACACACACACAAAAAAATAGATCAATCTCCCCCTTGAAAAAAAGTATCCAGGAAGTCTCTCACGTCTCGTTTTCTTCAGGACAAGATGAAAGCGAGAGGCGAGAACAGAGGAAGGAACGAAGAAAACGCAATCTTAAGAGGGATACTCTCCTAAATTCTCACATAACAATTTTTTTTTTTTTCCTTATTCCATCACCATAGTCTGTGTGTCTCTCCTTCCCCACATGGCAAGAAAAAAGAGAGATGTAAGTTATGTAAGAGAAGATTATGTTTGCTGTTCAATTAGTGTTGGTTTGGTCTTAAAAACGTCAGTAAATAAGAGAATCTACACTGAGGGAGGAGAGATTAGGAGAGTGGTGGCGGTGGTGATGGTGGTGTGTGTGTGTGTGTGTGTGTGTGTGTGTGTGTGAGCTAATATATAACAGAAAAAAAAGTAAAATCAGGAGAAAAGGAAGCACAATGAAGAATAAATAAAAGCATGAAACCAACAAAAGAGAAAAGAAGCAGGAAAATAAACCAGCAGGTAATGAAGACTGAAGGAAAATGGAAATAAACAGATGAAAATAGATTAATAAAAGAAAGAGATAACGAACTGGAATATAAGATGCGAAGAATAAATATGAATTATCTTATGGTTAACGCAGCGACCTCATTTCTGTTTTATATAAGCAAGGTAAACGAGGCAAGGGAATTCAAATTTTATGATAAGTTATTCCAAATTTTTTTCTTTTCCTACTCCATATCCCTCCCTTTAACTACCACGCCTGGAGAATTAGTCCCACCGTAACTGCAACAATATGTAAAGCAAGAAATGATAATACCAACAATTCATAATAGAAATAGTAATAGTAGTAATAATAGCAACCCTTCTGACTGCACTGTTTGGATACTGGCACCTTTAGTGGATATTTTTTTCACAGCCCTTGGTTCTTATTTAGTTTTCCATAGTGAATGTTGGCTCTCATATATGAAAAATGTAAGGAAATAGAATTATGTCAGATAACGAAAAAGAGGAGGAGGAGGAGGAGGAAAAGGAGAAGGAGGAGGAGGAGGAGGAGGAGGAGGAGGAGGAGGAGGAGGAGGAGGAGGAGGAGGAGGAGGAGGAAAGAAGAGTTATAAAGCTAAGAAAAATGCAGCTGTCTGTCTGTCTGTCTTTCTGTCTGCTTTCTTGTGTCTAAGTGAAGTTATCTCACTGAAAATATACACAATAATTATATGATATGCCTGTGTCTGCCTTTCTGCTTCTCTGTCTGTCTATGTGCCTGCCACTCAACATCCCTGTCTATCTGTGTTTCGCTATTAACTGCTTGTCTGTCTTTTCACCTATCTTCCTGTCTGTAGATCTGCCTGGTTCTCTGTCTGCCTACCTTCCTACATCTATTCCTGCCTCTCTATGTATATGCCACTCTACAAGCTTTATTCTCAATGGTTTCAAATAGTCACGCCAATTTTCCTTCACCTGAGGAGCGTTGCTGATAAATTATGTTTCTCCTTTCTAGTGCATTGCGTTCGTTGTGTAGCCCTCTGGAGTCAAAGCACACAACGAAATTTGATTAATTCATCTGCTAGCTATATTTGGTGTATTTTGTCAACGATTATCTCTGTCATTATTTCGTGTTATTAATTCTAGATTTTGGTGCAGGCAAGTCACATCATTCTGACTTTCTATTTTTATTTATCTTTGTATATGTTTATCTGTTTATTCATCGATATGCACATCTATATATTTATCTATCTTTGTTTTTATCTTCATTTATATGTTACTCGATCTATCTGTATACCTGTCTATTTTATCTATCTGTTTACATTATTATCTCTCTATCAGGGATCAATTCTATTTTCGACTATATTCTTCTCTAC
>NC_059277.1:4890000-4905000 GCF_017591435.1 Portunus trituberculatus
TCCTCTCATCACCCACGCTTTCTCTTCAAATCTCCCTCTCTACCACTTCTCCCTATCTCCTCCTCCTCCTCTTTCCTCCTCATGTCTACTCTAGCACTTGTTACCTCCTCCTTCCTCCTTCTTTACCAACTACCTTATTTTCCTCCCTCCTCCTCCTCCTCCTCCTCCTCCTCCTCCTCCTCCAAACCACAAGGAGACGCAGGGAGCAGAAAGACACAGGCAGGAGTTATGCCATCTTATTACCCCAAACAAAAGGCTGCCATCATAACAACGCTTCTGCCCAGACGCAAAAGTTCCCGCTAAGAGCTTGCAACATTGTGCCTCGCCTTAACTTGAGTGGCCGCAGCCCGGATGTAGAGTGTAGCGTAAGAAAAATTGTTGGCTTGTCTCTGAGCTTATTTTTGGAATGTGTTGTTGTTGTTGTTGTTGTTGTTGTTGTTGTTGTGGTGGTGGTGGTGGTGGTTTTTCTTGCTCTTGTGTTTGTTATATTTGTTCGTTCTTGTGGGTGTTTATTGTGTTTTTTTTTGTGGGAGGGGTGTGGTTTGTTTTTTTGGTTGTGTGTTGTGGTTGTTGGTTTGTTTCGTTATTGGTGTTGTTGTTGTTGTTGTTGTCTGGTAATAATTGTTATTTTTGTTGATTTTGTTGTTGTCTTTACTTAAGTTACTACTGCTATATTATTATTGTTATTATTAATACTTCTATTTCTACTACTACTACTACTACTACTACTACTACTACTACTACTACTACTACTACTACTACTACTACTACTACTACTACTACTACTACTACTACTACTACTACTATTCATAATAATAATAATAATAATAATAATAATAATAATAATAATAATAATAATAATAATAATAATAATAATAATAATAATAATAATAATAATAATACTCCTGTCACTGTTATCATTATCATAGTTATTTTTTCCTTAATAATTTTGCAATGATATCAGAATTCCATACCAATGTTCTCTATTTCGTCTCCTCTGGTAAACATACGACTATATTCACGTTAACTACTTCAAAGGGAATTTACTTTATTTCACTGTCTCACTCTTCTCGAACTAATTTCACATTTTTCGTATTCTCTCTCTCTCTCTCTCTCTCTCTCTCTCTCTCTCTCTCTCTCTCTCTCTCTCTCTCTCTTGTTAAAGAAGGAACTAAACAATTTAGTTCGTGGTCATTTCCTTTAGTGTGTGTGTGTGTAATTCACTGTTTGATCGGCTGCAGTCTCTGACGAGACAGCCAGACGTTACCCTACGGATCGAGCTCAGAGCTCATTATTTCCGATCTTCGGATAGGCCTGAGACCAGACACACACCACACACCGGGACAACAAGGTCACAACTCCTCGGTTTTGCCGTACCTACTCACTGCTAGGTGAACAGGGGCTACACGTGAAATACGAGTATCTCCACCCGGCCTGGGAATCGAACTCCGGTCCTCTGGCTTGTGAAGCCAGTGCTCTAACCACTGAGCTACCGTGTGTGTGTGTGTGTGTGTGTGTGTGTGTGTGTGTTACATTGGAGTGACAAGTATGTTTGTGCGTGTACCACTTTGAGAATAATGAATAATAAAACACATGCCTTAATAAAGAGAGAGAGAGAGAGAGAGAGAGAGAGAGAGAGAGAGAGAGAGAGAGAGAGAGAGAGACAGACAGACAGACAGACAGACAGACAGACAGACAGACAGACAGACAGACAGACAGACAGACAGACAGACAGACAGACAGACAGAGAGAGAGAGAGAGAATTCCACTCTTATTAAATTACTCCTTTGCACTGAATTAACCAAGGAAAGACAGGTGACGTAAACGAAAACAACCCTTTTACCTTCCCTCCTTTCCCTCACCCCTTGGAAAATGATGCCACTCTTTAATCCCCACCGTAACACCCCAAGACCTTCCCATTCCCTCCCCATACACACACCACCCCATCTCACCCCTACCAACCCCCAAACACCAACAAAAGTAAACATTAAACCTCCTCCTCAAGGCTTCACTCATTCCCAAGTCCTCATATTCAAAAGGAGAAAACCAAAGTATTCTAAGACCTTTACGTGTTGTTCCTCACCGCTTCCCTTCCCGCCAGTCGCTCTCACAACAGGCAGAAGGGAAGTGTGGGAACATATTTGCGTTCGCTTAGTGGTGGTTGGTGGAAAATAAGGCGGTGGGGGGTGAAGGAACTGTGAAACTGGGAAGGAAGTCAAGGTTGTAGTGGGTTTTTGACGGTGATTTGGTGACTGTGTGATTGCTTTACTGGTATTTGAGTTATGATAATGTGGTGGAGGGAGGGAGGGAGTGCTTTTGAGGGAGAGGGTGAAAGACGAGTATAGAGGAGTGGAGGGTTGAGTCTAGTGTAGAGTAGAGTAGAGTAGAGAGAGAGAGAGAGAGAGAGAGAGAGAGAGAGAGAGAGAGAGAGAGAGAGAGAGAGAGAGAGAGAGAGAGAGAGAGAGAGAGAGAGAGAGAGTGTGTGTGTGCGTGTGTGTGTGTGTGTGTCCTTTGGGTGTGTAGTATCTCATCTATATAATATTCTCTCTCTCTCTCTCTCTCTCTCTCTCTCTCTCTCTCTCTCTCAAAGTCACCCAAACTCGCCTCAACACACACACACACACACACACAAGACATGCCTTTCCTAACGTGACCTACTAATGAGGCAGATTGACCTCTGACTTCAGGTGTCACGCGAGGTCACGGTGAGGTCCATCCTTTGTGACCTCAAGCAAAAGGGGGCGAGGTGAAAAGAGGAGACGCGCCGTAAGGAAAATTTGACCTCGAGAAAGGAAAACAGAGGAAATAAATGAAGTGATGTAGGAAAATAGTTCAGAATCGTGGAGGGAATTATTTTTGTTTTATTTATCTATTTATTTTTCATCTTATCTATTTGGTTATGAAAAAAAAATTATGCATGCAAAAGAATTATTAATGGTGGACAGTTTTTTTTTTATTTTCCTGTATTCTTTTTATTTATCTATTTATTGCAGCATTTATTCATCTTTTTATTTCATTCTTATATATCTCTCTGTGCTCTTCATCTATCTACTAATTTATTAATAATGTGTGAATTGATTTATATTCTTATCTAAATGTATGTTTTTTCTTCTTTTATATCTGTTTTTTTTTCCTTTTATCTAGTGTTATTATATTTCATTGTGTTTATTTCGATGTCTGCTTATAAGTTTGCAATTTTCTTTTCTTTTTTTTTTTTTTTTTTTTTTGGTGGGTGGGTTTGAATAAAATAAAGATGATTAACGGAAGGATTTACTCGACAGGTAAAGATAACACTGAACAATAAAAGATGTCATTAAAAGAATACCATTAGTTTTGTCCATCGCGTTCGAGGTTCCTTGAATTACCTATTAATTTCCATGTCTGCATAAAAAAATACTGGATGAATTATAATTATTAAAAGTTGAAGGAATATTTTAACACTTTTCTATGTCCATTGTATTATAAAACGCACTTAGCGTGTCTGTTTGTATGTCTGTCTGTCTGTCTGTCTGTCTGCCTGTCTGTCTGTTTATCTGTCTATCTGTGTCTATCTGTCTGTTTGTCTGCTTTTCTCATTTTTCAGAATAATTACTTATAGAATGTATCATCTCTTTTTTAATGTTTATCATATACATTATTAAACGTTTAGATCTTCTGCTTGCCTGCCTGCCTGCTTGCCTGCCTGCCTGCTTGCCTGCTTGCCTGCCTGCCTGCCTGCCTGCCTGCCTGCCTGCCTGCCTGCCTGCCTGCTTGCTTGCTTGACTGCCTGCCTGCCTGCCTGCCTGCCTGCCTGCTTGCTTGACTGCCTGCCTGCCTGCCTGCCTGCCTGCCTGCCTGCCTGCTTGCTTGACTGCCTGCCTGTCTGTCTGCCTGCCTGCCTGCCTGCTTGCCTGCCTGCCTGCTTGTCTGCTTGCCTGCTTGCCTGTCTGCCTCCCTGTCTATCTGTATGTATGTTTGTATCTGTTTGTGTAATTTTTCACACGAAGTATTTGAAGAATGTTATTTTGTTTTCAGGTGCTATTGTATACATCGTAAAAAACGCTTAGTCTCTTTTGTCTCAATATATATCTGAGCCTATGTCTGTTTGTCTGTCTGTTTGTTTGTATGTCTGTCATTTTTCACAACAGTTACTTCTAGAATGTTTTATGTATTTGTATTATGATACATTTAGTTCGTCTGCCTGCCTGGTTGCCTATCTAACTGTCTGTCTGTCTGTCCGTCTCATATTTTTCACTGAAATTAATTCCATTTTTGGAAGCAAACTAACATCTCTGAACACGTAATGCTCGATACCCAATATATGTAAAAAAAAAAAAAAAAAAAGATATGGAAAAGTTTCATCTGTATCAAAAGTTACCAGAAAAATACATAATTCAGCAGTTCATTATATTATGTATGAAGTCTATTTTTTCAGTGACAATCAAGTGAGCTTGTTTTTATATTCGTGTCCACTTTTTCCCATACATTTAAAAGAAAAAAAAGAATAAAACTAATCTCATGCCAAAATATAAAGTAATTTTTCTTTGTCTTTCTTCTGGATTTTTGTTAATTTAACTTAACACCAAACATTGCATTTCGTAAACATTTCTTAGTTAGTTCAGAATATCATGTAACTGTCTCTGAAACACATTATAATTTCCACTGCCTTACAAAACGTTCCTGGTCAAAGAGCAAAGTGTTTCATCACAATTAAAACTCTTCCAGCTTTGACATGCATTCTTAATCCTTCCAGCACTGAGAAATATTTTCACCTTGAGTTTGGGGTACGATAAGACAAGACGGTTCTATTTACATTAAGAACCGTGTATTGATGATCAGAAGAATAATGGCCAGAGTTTTCATTATTTTAATTCCCCCCACGATAATTTCCGAAGCTGTATATAATCACCAAATATTAAGCAGGATAAATATCAAAATGCTCTATGGTATTGAAAAGCTGAAAACACTTCTGGCGTTCATCATGACTGTCTTCAAACGCAGCAGAGATGGTTGTTTGTGTTCTTATATTAATTTTCATTCTCATATCACTAAACACCACCACCACCACCACCACGACCACCACCACCACCAACAACTACAACAAGAACAACAATAATAACAACGACAACACAGTCTTCATAAACTTGAACATCAACTCGAGGTCATGACGAGCAGCGGAAAGAGAAAAACATTACTATTACTTGTCTTTCTACTCCGGCAAAGGAAGGAAAAAAGATAGAGAGAAAAGAATAAAAGAATGACAGTGACAATGGCAAGGATTTCAGTGTTCACATGAGTTAGCAACTTCATAAAAAAAATTATAAGAGAGAGAGAGAGAGAGAGAGAGAGAGAGAGAGAGAGAGAGAGAGAGAGAGAGAGAGAGAGAGAGAGAGAGAGAGAGAGAGAGAGAGAGAGAGAGAGAGAGAGAGAGAGAGAGAGAAAATATGAAAAAAAACTACATTAACCTTGTGCTTGTGACTTCTTTGATGTTTAATGAATACATCTCTCTCTCTCTCTCTCTCTCTCTCTCTCTCTCTCTCTCTCTCTCTCTCTCTCTCTCTCTCTCCTTGCTTTACTTATATTTTATTTC
The DNA here is from genome assembly GCF_017591435.1 of Portunus trituberculatus. NCBI lineage: Eukaryota > Metazoa > Arthropoda > Malacostraca > Decapoda > Portunidae > Portunus > Portunus trituberculatus. The sequence continues at coordinate 4,895,570 of NC_059277.1, forward strand.
ATTGTCCAATTTATATTCTTTTGGATTACTTGTTCTTTTTTTGACAGTTTCATATTCTTCTCTGTTGTTTTCCTTCTTTTGTTTCAGTCTTTCATTTTTTAATCTTCTTTTCTCTTAATATGATACTGTCTTTTGTTCTTTTGGTTTGTTGTGGCGTTTTTTATTTCTTTTGGTCTTTTCTAGTGTTTTCCTTTTAATGTAACCTGATCCAACATGCACAAAGAAAAGAAGGACAAAAATATAAAAAATACAAAAATATAAACTTTGAAAAGGAAATAGATGCGGTGCTGATTTAATAATAAACATTTATATTGCTTTTACCACACTATTCAGTACATAAATCTAACGCCATGAAAATAAATAATCAAACAATAACAACAACAACAACAACAACAACAACATTATATTCATTCACAACAAAGAAATAAATCCACAGTTTGCTTCCAAATCTACATATGCAGAGAAGTATTATTATCAACTCTTTAAACTATCCCGTTTTTCATTCAGTGTATAATAATAAACACGAATCCACGGTAATGAATCAAATAATGTACCTTTTTATCTGTATTAAGGTATTAACTGTCCTTTTGTTCTCTATGTACAGATGTATTAGCGTCATTTTTCCACTTTTTTTTTATCCTTTATTTTTGTCCATTGTGTTGGTGTTGCTGGTGCTGCGTGTATTGTATTGGCGAAGAGTTATCGGGGTTATCGATGGGAATTATTTGTGTTGGTAAAGAGAGAGTGGGAGGAATGGAAATGCTAGTAGTGGTAGTGGTGGTGTTGGTGGTGGTAGAGAGTAGGATCTACAGAAACACACATACACTTCTAGATTTAAGGGATTATTAGTGTTGGTAGAGAGAGTGAGAGGTAATAGTGATGGTGGTGGTAGTAGTTGGTTAGTATTAGTAGTAGTGGTGGTAGTGGTAGTGGTGATGGTATACAAAAACACATATGTTCAGAATTAAAAGGAAAAATGTTGTAAAGAGAGTAGAGTAGTGGTGGTGGTGGTAGTAGTATTAGCAGTGGTAGTGCTTATGAAGTGGTAGTGGTGGATAGATACAAAAACAGACATTTCCAGAGTTAAAAGGAATGTGTTGGTAAAGAGAGGTAGAGGAGTGGTGGTGGTGGTGGTATTAGCAGTGGTAGTGGTTATGTAGTGGTAGTGGTGAAATAGATACAAAAACAAACATTTCCAGAGTTAAAAGGAATAAGTGTTGGTAAAGAGAGGTAGAGGAATAGTGGTGGTGGTAGTAGTATTAGCAGTGGTGGTGGCAATAGGGATATACAGAAAGACATAGACAGTTCCAGCGTACTGCTAACCCTTACAACCCAAGTAGCTCCTGGTAACATATTGAAATTAATGCATTGCGACTCCAAATTGTAAGACAGAGAACACATTTTTGCCGGGAATCTTGCTGGACATAACACACAATCCACAAATTTTAAGACAACGCTCGTGACGCTTCGTAAAATCGATGAAACTTGGTCTAACATAAGAGCATAAGACAACCAAGAGACCCAAATAATTATGCAATAGAGGCTTCGTAAGAGACAAAAGCCAAAAGATAATGAAGTGATGTGGTGATTTTTGTGTGTAGGAAAAGACACTTAAAACAGAAACGTTAGTAAATATTAAGACTTAGATGGTTTGATGATTCAGTGAGTAAGAAAAAGTGATGGACTGAAATAGAATGATGGTAAAATATTGATATAAAAATCTTAGTAATAATTCAGTGTTTAGGGAGACATTATTGATTAAATGGGTGAAGGAAAAAAATACAAGTTAGCTTTAGCATTAATGAAAAGAGCAGAACATAGAAAGAGTAACCACCACTCACCACCACAATTACCAATAGAAGGGTTAAACACAAAATAAATTACGTCCACGAGAAAAGAACAGAAAAACTGAATCCACAAAAATAACAATGCCATTCTTTCCAAAATCCATCAACTATTCCTTGACGTTTCCACGAAATGGTACTGAAATACATGCATAATATTTACAAACATTTTTGCACACACACACACAGGCACACACACACACACACAAATACACACACACACACACACACACACACACACACACACACACACACACACACACACACACACACACACACAGAGACAAGTAGACATAACAGTAAAAGTAATAATAATAATAGCAATAATAATGATAATAATGGAAAAGAATAACAACAATGCAAATACAATAAAAACAACAACAATAACAAAAAGAGCGTTAACGAAGCAGAAATTGGACGACAAATATTGCCCTTTGTTGATATAAGTGAGTGACAATGACAAGCAGGTGGAGGAGGAGGAGGAGGAGGAGGAGGAGGAGGAGGAGGAGGAGGAGGAGGAGGAGGAGGAGGAGGAGGAGGAGGAGGAGGAGGAGGAGGAGGAGGAGGAGGAGGAAGAAGAAGAAAAGGAGGATGAAGAGGAAGAGGAAGAAGGGAAGGATATCAGAGACGGAGACTAAAAACTTATGATACTTATATTAATCTTTGAAACACTAATGAGACAGAGAGAGAGAGAGAGAGAGAGAGAGAGAGAGAGAGAGAGAGAGAGAGAGAGAGAGAGAGAGAGAGAGAGAGAGAGAGAGAGAGAGAGAGAGAGAGAGAGAGAGAGAGAGAGAGAGAGAGAGAGAGAGAGAGAGAGAGAGAGAGAGAGAGACAGACAGACAGACAGACAGACAGACAGACAGACAGACAGACAGACAGACAGACAGACAGACAGACAGACAGACAGAAAGGCCGATAGACAGAAAGGCAGACAGATAGACAGAAAGACAGAAAGGCAGAAAGGCAGAAAGACAGACAAACAGAGACAGAGACAGACAGAGAGAGAATGGAAAAGAATCTCAAAATACAGAGAAAATTACAGATATGGAAGCACAAATGAATAGATAAATGAATGGTGGAGAAAATCAAATGAATAAGTAAATAGAAATAATTGCTATTCACCCAATTTTCAGGAGCAAAATATAGAAAACATGAAAAAGAGGAGAAAAGACCTCAAGAGGCACAACTTCAAAAATACCAATAAAAAGGAGAACAAGGAGAATGAGGAAGAGGAGGAGGAAAACAAAGGAATACAAGAGGAAGCTCAAACAGCAATAAATTCTGAAGTTCTTACAAAGTTGTTTGGGGATAATTATTCAACGCTACTAGTGAGAGACGCAAGATAGCACAAAAGAAGGCTCCTCCCCACCCCGATCCCTGCAGGAGAAGACGATCTGAGAACAAAATTAATACAGTAGCGTCGGAAAATACTTGTATACAACATAGAATTTGAAAGAAGAAAACGCAAGATATGACATCTACTTGTATATTAGATAGAGTACATTCTGTTATTTACGTCATCTGAAGAAACGCTTCCACTATTTAGAAAGATAATTGTGTGGGATGCGTTTGAACAGACTTACTACCTCTACCATTACTGTAACGAGTTCCAGCACCAAATCGACGAGAAGCTTGGATATTTCAAACTCTAATTAATTTCTTTGTTGCACAGTCGTAGCTTTTCTTCCTTAGTGAAATGTATCCTGCCAGATGACAGATAATATAGAGAGAATGCGTTAGTTATTCACAAGTAAACATTAAACACTAGGGATTAGCTTCAATGTACTTGTCACGAAGGGTCCTAAATTACTCAACGAAGCTTAATGGAACACAACTCTAGGTACGTAAGACAGTTAAAGTAAAGTGTTTGGCTTCACTTGCTTGAAATCGCTCGCCAAGTCATTTAAAAGCCTCTGTTTCTTGTAGTAGTTGTTTGGTTGATTGTTAAGAGAAGTTCTGGTCTCATATTTTGAAACCCTTAAAAATTTTTAAGCAATTTCAGATCCTCTCTTAGTCTTCGTTTTGATAGGGAGATAAAGGGAGGTGGAGGAGGAGAAAAAGGAGGAGGAGGAGGAGGAGGAGGAGGAGGAGGAGGAGGAGGAGGAGGAAATAGAGGAAAAAGAGGAGGAGGAATCCAAAGGAATACAAAGGAATACAAAGGAAGACAAACAGCAACAGATCCTTAGGTCCTTACTAGGCTGTTTGTGGAGACTATCTACTAACTACCAGTGGTAGAGACAGGACAGCAAAGCAAAGGCTCCTCCCCACCCACCACTCCCTCCAGTCGAGGCTGGCAGGAAAAAAGGCGAAACCATGTGATATTAAAAAGGAAGAAGAAGAAGAAGAAGAAGAAGAAGAAGAAGAAGAAGAAGAAGAAGAAGAAGAAGAAGAAGAAGAAGAAGAAGAAGAAGAAGAAGAAGAAGAAGAAGAAGAAGAAGAAGAAGAAGAAGAAGAAGAAGAAGAAGAAGAAGAAGAAGAAGAAGAAGAAGAAGAAGAAGAAGAAGAAGAAGAAGAAGAAGAAGAAGAAGAAGAAGAAGAAGAAGAAGAAGAAGAAGAAGAAGAAGAAGAAGAAGAAGAAAAAGAAAAAAGAAGGAGAACAAGAACAAGAACAAAAGAAAAGAAAAACGAACAAAAAACATCAACATGAAGAGGAAGCGGCACACACAAAAGCAGAATCAATTAAATAAAGGAAAAAAAAGATAAGAAAAGAAAAAAGATAAAAGAAAAGAGAAAAGAGGATGAGTGAGTTTGTGCGAGTTTCTTAATTGTGGGGAAAGAAAACATCTTCTTGATTAAAGCAGAAAAATAAAAAAAACAAAAGACTGAACAGGAAGAGGAGGAGGAGGAGGATGAGAAGGAGGAGGAGGAGGAAAAACACATGTACATTTTTACGGAAAAATGAGAGAGAGAGAGAGAGAGAGAGAGAGAGAGAGAGAGAGAGAGAGAGAGAGAGAGAGAGAGAGAGAGAGAGAGAGAGAGAGAGAGAGAGAGAGAGAGAGAGAGAGAGAGAGTTTGTTCACCTGTTGATAAGCACACCTGTCCTCCACCATTAGCAGAGGTGACCTGGTTGACTTTCCTCCATTCCTCCCTCCTTCCCTCCTTCCCTTCCTCCCCCACTCCTTCCCTCCCTCCCTCGCTACCTGCTATTCTGTCCCTAAATTGACTCCATTCTCCTACTTTTCCTCCCTCCCCTTCCCTCCATTCTCTCCTTCCTCCCTCTCCCTTTCCTTCGCCTCCTAGTCACTCCTCCATTCATCCAGAAAAGTGGAGAGAAAGTTGTCAAGTTACGGTTGTGGAAATAAAACATGAAGGTAATTGGAGAGAGAGAGAGAGAGAGAGAGAGAGAGAGAGAGAGAGAGAGAGAGAGAGAGAGAGAGAGAGAGAGAGAGAGAGAGAGAGAGAGAGAGAGAGAGAGAGAGAGAAGAAAAAGGAATCACGTTGAATATTCTAAAGTTGCTTATTCAATTCAGTAATATTTTCACTTTTTCTTTCAAACTTTCTACAGAGAATTGTATTGTCTTCTGTTACTCTCTCTCTCTCTCTCTCTCTCTCTCTCTCTCTCTTTCCAGCAAGGATGTATTTACTAGTGTGGCAGAAACTCAACTCCACAAATTAGTTCATTGGAATCCTATTGGAAGGAGGTTACAATCGCCTTAAACAGGATCAGTGAGCTGGAGAAGGCGTATTTTATCCCTCAATGGCTTCCAATGAGGATACAGTACTATTGGGTGTGTGGCAGGGAAGACAGGAGAGAGAGAGAGAGAGAGAGAGAGAGAGAGAGAGAGAGAGAGAGAGAGAGAGAGAGAGAGAGAGAGAGAGAGAGAGAGAGAGAGAGAGAGAGAGAGAGAGAGAGAGAGAGAGAGAGAGAGAGAGAGAGAGAGAGAGAGAGAGAGAGAGAGAGAGAGAGAGAGAGTGTACGATATCTTATTCACGAGGTTATAAAAGAAGTGAAAAAAGTGAGGAGATTGAAGGAAGATGCTGTGGATGAGAAGGAAGAGGAGTGGGGGAAGAAAAGAAGGAGAAGAAGAAGAAGGAGGAGGACGAGGAGGAGAAGAAACAGGAGGAGGAAGAGAAGAAACAGGAGGAGAAAAGAGAGAAAGAGAGAAAGTATTCATTCTTTCTGTTTCATCTCAAATAAAAACTTATATTCTTTCTTCTTTTCCCAATCACTCCTCCTCCTCCTCCTCCTCCTCCTCCTCCTCCTCCTCCTCCTCGTCTCATGTCCGCGTCTCCTCCCTCCCCTTTCTCTTTGCCTTCCTTTCTTTCTTCCTCCCACAACTATTCCTTTCACTAGTCTCTCTCTCTCTCTCTCTCTCTCTCTCTCTCTCTCTCTCTCTCTCTCTCTCTCTGTGTGTGTGTGTGTGTGTGTGTGTGTGTGTGTGTGTGTGTGTGTGTGTGTGTGTGTGTGTGTGTGTGTGTGTGTGTGTGTGTGTGTGTGTTATAAGTAGAATCATTTGAAAGCATTAACATCAACAAGCATTAAAAATTTTCCGAGTCTTATTTAGGAGGATGAAGAGGAGGAGGAGGAGGAGGAGGAGGAGGAGGAGGAGGAGGAGGAGGAGGAGGAGGAGGAGGAGGAGGAGGAGGACGATGCGTGTGGGCGTTGGGTGGAGGAATGAGAGAAGAGAAGAGAGAGGATGAAACGACGAGGTCATGAGGGAGAGGTGAGGAAGAGGTGAGGCAGACGTGGCGGGAGGGAGGAAGGGAGGGAGGGAGTAGAGGGAGGAGTGGAGGTAGTGGATGGGGAAGGGAAAGGAGGAGGGAGGGAGTGAGGGAGATAGAGACATGTTACAGGTGAGGGGAAGGGAGGGGAGAAATTGAGAGAGGGAGGTAAAGGGAGAACTGGAAGAAAAGGGAGAGGAGGAAAGAGAAAAAGAGAGACAGAAGGATATAAATGAAGCAAGGAAGAAAGAGAGAGAAGAGGAGGGAAGGAGAGGAGACGGTGGAAGAGAAGAGAAGCAAGGAGAGGAGTGGAAGAGAAAAAATGAGGAACAAGAGAGAGAGAGAGAGAGAGAGAGAGAGAGAGAGAGAGAGAGAGAGAGAGAGAGAGAGAGAGAGAGAGAGAGAGAGAGAGAGACATGTAACTATATACTCCCACTTTTTCTTTCCTCGTATTTTTGTTGTTTGTTTTGTTTTGTGTTGCTGTGCTTGTCAGGGCAGATCTTGTGACTGTACAAACACTCGCCTTTGTTGTTCATGTACTTCCTGTTCGTCTTGTGCTGTGTTGAGTTGTGTTGAGCTGTTTTGTGTTACGTGTGTGTGTTGCAGTGTTATATTTGTGATGCTGTTCTTAAAATAGATTTCAGTGTTTTTTTATGTTTCGTTTTGTGTTGAGTTATTGGCAAAGGCTCTCTTTGTGTTGTATTTGCGTAGTGTTTTGTTTGTGTTGCTGTTTCTAATATGGTGTTTTCATTATGTGTGTTACTTTGAATTGACTTGCATTTGTTTTGTAGTTTCATTGAATAGACAGCTGATAATATGTTGTACAAATGATGATGGTAATGATGATGATAATGATGATGAGTGATGATAGCAGTGTTGAGATATTGTGATGCTGAAAATACTAAAGCTTTACAAGAATACAGTTTATATAGTGTTGTATGAAATAATGATAGTGACGAAGATATTAATAATGATAGATATTGACGATGATGATGATGATGAATAGTGATAGTTGCAGTGTAGAAATATTGTATTGCTAAAAGTTCTTGATTGAGAAAAGAGAAATGTTATGAATGAATGTTTTTTAATTGCAGGGAAAGGAGACAGAAAGAGAAGAAGCGAGAAAGGAGGAAGGGAAGAGGGAAAGACGAGATGTAGCAATCACAGAGGAAGAAGAGAATGAGGAGGAGGAGGAGGAGGAGGAGGAGGAGGAGGAGGAGGAAAAGGTGAAAGGTAAACACAGGACTATAAAGGAAACATACATACATACATACATATATACATACATACATAAAGAAGTACACACACACACACACACACACACACACACACACACACACACACACACACACACACACACACACACACACCCACATTCAAGAAGCGGAAGTCTGAAAACCTTCCCTCTCCTTCGCTTCGTAAGGAAAGATAAAAGTAAAGAAAAAAAAAAGAAGAGAAAATAAAAATAAGAAAGGAATGAGATAATAAAAATAAATAAAAGGCTTCTCGAACAAAGACCAAGATGGCGTCAGCATCCGAAATAAAAACACGCATGGCAACAAATATGAGGAGGAGGAGGAGGAGGAGAGGAGGAGGAGGAGAAGGAGGAGGAGAAGGAGGAGGAGAAGAGGAGGAGGAGAAGAAAAAGAAGAGGAGGTGAAGGAGGAGGTGGAATAACGGATGGCAGATTAGTAAAAGAATGATGAGGATGAGGAGACAGATAATGCGGAAGAGAAAGAGAGAGAAAGAGATGAGATGAGAGAGAGAGATGAGAGAGAGAGAGAGAGAGAGAGAGAGAGAGAGAGAGAGAGAGAGAGAGAGAGAGAGAGAGAGAGAGAGAGAGAGAGAGAGAGAGAGAGAGAGAGAGAGAGAGAGAGAGAGAGAGAATCCTAAAACCAGCATAGAATTAAGAAAGAAAACAAAAGAAAAATTCCAACGAAAGAAAAAGTGACAACAACAAGATTCACTTTCATTTAGGAGACCCTGGAACGCGGCAGCTGCATGACGTCACGATCCTCCCAGCCAATCAGAACCGTGATTGTGTCTGGCTGGTCACGTCACAAGCAGTTTGGACCAATCAGCACACGAGGATGAGCTCAAGTTTAGAAGATGCTCCTCTCACAAAAGTCACCAGGTTTTTTTCATATTTTGAATTAGACACGAATAAATTTACTACAAGAAATTGAAATATACAAAAAATAATGTTCACAGAGCCTCAAATTAGCAGTAAATGGGTGAATTGTGAAGAAATAACTAGGAAAATCCATGTGGGTATTTGATTTTTAATTCTGGAAGGCGGGAGAAACAGGGAGTATAAAACCAGCTGGAAAACTCCCCCGGTGTTCATATTTACAATAGTTTCCAACACGGGTAGGCGAGGCGTTCCTCCCTCAAGGTAGGTGTTCCGCAGGGGCATCATCCCTCAGTGTTTACGATGTGCTTGTCTTCTCGTGTGTTTGATCAGTGGTGTTTGTTTTCCTTATTGTTTTTTTTTGTTATGTTTACTTTGTGTGAAGTGTTTGGATTTTTTTAAGTGTGTTTTGGTATTCTTGTTAGTGTTTATTTGTGGTGTTACTGTGGCTTTGTTTGTGGCTATTTCTTCTTGTTTATATTGTTTAGTGTGTTTGTGTCTGTTGGTTTGTCTTGTGTTTATTTTGAAGTCCATTTTGTTTAATGCTGTTTGGTTTGCGAGGGGAGGGGAAGGGGTAGAGATGAAGGGTCAGTTCGTGTGTGTTTTTGTGTTGTGTTTGTAAATGTGTTTGTTTCTGTGTTTAAATGAAGAACTGAAACAACTGAAAGTGAAAGATTTTGAAAAAGAAATATTAGTGCTGGAAATGAAGATACTACTACTACTATTACTACTACTACTACTACTACTACTACTACTACTACTACTACTACTACTGCTGCTGCTGCTGGTGCTGC
>NC_059277.1:4910000-4915000 GCF_017591435.1 Portunus trituberculatus
ATCACCTCATTTCCTGACCTGAGTGAAAGAATTCTGTTCATTTCGTTTATTAGTTTTTTTTTTCAGTTTAGCTTTTTAAAAAGAAAATACTTCGTTATTATTATTATACTTATTCTATTGTATTTGTCTATTGCACGCTAGGCTTTGTATTTTCCATTCATATTCAACAATGACTCACAACACTGCGAAAATACTTACGCAACATATCGCTTACTAAACTTTATCATTTCAATTTCAAAACTGGCAATACTGTTTCGCTCCTCCATTATGAAATAGAGAGTGCATTTAATCAAACTCTCGCAATGTCCAGGAGTTTAAATACAAATAAAAAACATTCCGACAGTTCTTTGAATAGCATTTACCAATCCGTCATCCTGATTTAGATTTTTGAAACTGGCAACGAGAACTCTCACCTTCTATCAATCAAAGTCCCTTCGCTTTAGAATAAACAGACACATCAGTTAGTTTCGCAATGTCCAGTACACTAACTAAATTTCAAAAAGTGACAACGAAAACCTTCCCCTTTACTATCCAACATTCATCGCTGTAGAATAATAACTAATTAATCAAAATCTCAGGATGTCCAGTATTTCTATTCTTCCGTTCGTTCCATTATTAAACGAAGCTGTAATGATATACTTAATTATTCGTGCCTGACCATCAATGTGCCTCTGATTATTAAGTCAGCCAACGGTGAGAGAAAATCCAGATGACGCAAGAGGTTAAAAGTGTTGTTGTAATAATTTCACTAACTGTGAAACGCTCAGGTGATGAGAACTTCAGGTGTTTGTTGAGAGCAGCCCGCCACTTACCTGGACAGGGAAAGAAAGATAGTAATGATTGTGTTGATTTATTCAGGTTTGGGTCTCTCTCTCTCTCTCTCTCTCTCTCTCTCTCTCTCTCTCTCTCTCTCTCACACACACACACACACACACACACACATATTCACATAATGATGGACAGACGGAAGGACATGGTGACAGAGAGGAAGATGGACAGACAGACATGTGTCATACACACACACACACACACACACACACACACACACACACACACACACACACACACACACACACACACACACACACACACACACACACACACACACTTTTAAATAATTATGTGAATATAATGATATAAGATAAGTGATGGTGATGATGGTGGTAGTGGTGACGATAAGAAATAATATTAATAGTAACAATCCAAACATTTTTTTTGTACTATCAGCAGACCAACGTGAGGGAGAGAGAGAGAGAGAGAGAGAGAGAGAGAGAGAGAGAGAGAGAGAGAGAGAGAGAGAGAGAGAGAGAGAGAGAGAGAGAGAGAGAGAGAGAGAGAGAGAGAGAGAGAGAGAGAGAGAGAGAGAGAGAGAGAGAGAGAGAGAGAGAGAGAGAGAGAGAGAGAGAGAGAGAGAGAGAGAGAGAGAGAGAGAGAGAGAGAGAGAGAGAGAGAGATAGAGAGATAGATAGATAGATAGACATATAGATAGATAGATAGATAGAGATAGATAGATAGACAGATAGATAGATAGAGAGAAGATAGATAGATAGGGAGAGAGAGAGAGAGAGAGAGAGAGAGAGAGAGAGAGAGAGAGAGAGAGAGAGAGAGAGAGAGAGAGAGAGAGAGAGAGAGTTTCTATTTCGAGAGAGAGATTTGATAAAGGAAGTTTCTGTCGAAAGAGTGTGTGTGTGTGTGTGTGTGTGTGTGTGTGTGTGTGTGTGTGTGTGTGTGTGTGTGTGTGTGTGTGTGTGTGTGTGTGTGTGTTTGTGCGTGCGTGCGTGCGTGAGTGCGTGCGGGTGGGCGGGCGTGCGTGTTGGCCTTTATATACATCAAATGACTCTCTTAAATCTGACTAGGCAAGATTCGATATAGGAAACCTGTAAAAATCCCTCCCCTCCGCACCCTCCTACCCCTCTCTCTCTCTCTCTCTCTCTCTCTCTCTCTCTCTCTCTCTCTCTCTCTCTCTCTCTCTCTCTCTCTCTCTCAGGGGTCGCCACCTCCCGTTACTGCGGTGGGGAAGGTCACGCGCCGAAGATTGTGGGAAAGGCGACGACGGGAGGCAAGGGAGAGGGACGGGTAGAGATGGAGGGGGAGGGATGGATGAGGAGGGATGGAGGGGGAAGGGATGATGATGGAGGGGCTACTAATGAAAGGGATGGTAGAAGGGAGTGGATGAAGAAGTGGATGACGATGCAGGAATGAATGGAAGGGAAGGGAGGGAGTGGAGCGGATAAGCAAAGTGGATAAATTAGGGAATAAGAGAAACTATGATAAATTGAGGATTAAAAAGGAATGAGGATGCAAGGGTGAATAGAAGGAGTGTATAGAGAATGTGGATAACAAAGGAATGAGAAAAAATGTGATAATTTGAAGGATATGATAAAGGTAATGAAAAAGAAAGACACGAAGATAGAAAAGCAAAGACTACGAAATTGAACGATAGAAATCAAGAAAAGAAGAAAGTGAGATAAATAAAGGAATAAGAATAAAGAAAAAGAAAAAGATCTTGAACATTAAAAAAGATATAAACTTGACCTTTTTTTTCATTTCAGTAATTTTGGCTTCTCGTAAAATACCTACTTATCTTCTATCTTCCCTCTCTTCTTCGCGCTCCTCTTCCCTCTCTCACAGCCTTGAACCCCCTCACCTCCTCCCCTCGTCCTCTCCCCTCTATTCCCACCCTTCCCTCATTCCACTCTCTCCCACCCAAATACCGCTCATCCCCGCCCATGTACCGCACTAAACCTGTGTGTGTACGTTTTTTTATTTACTCCCTCCCTCCTTGTCTCTCTCTCTCTCTCTCTCTCTCTCTCTCTCTCTCTCTCTCTCTCTCTCTCTCTCATTTCTTCACTTCCTTCCTGTGGACCATTTTCAAAAATTTCTCGAGTTTTTTAGAACCTTTTTCCTTCTTCGGTATTCGCTTTTCCCTCTTCCTCTCACTCTTCCTTCTCTCTCTTTATTCTTCTCCTACTCTCTTTGTCTCTCTCTCTCTCTCTCTCTCTCTCTCTCTCTCTCTCTCTCTCTCTCTCTCTCTCTCTCTCTCTTCTTCCTTCTCTCTCTCTTTTTTATCAGAATTTTTCGCCGTCTCTGAAGTACTTGAGATCTTGTAAATTCTCTCTCTCTCTCTCTCTCTCTCTCTCTCTCTCTCTCTCTCTCTCTCTCTCTCTCTCTCTCTCTCTCTCTCTCTCTCTCTCTCTCATACATATTACTTCCATTTCATTCAGTTTAATCATTACATTATTTTTTTATTCTCATATTTCCTCTGCATTTTTTCCTTTCCAAGTTTTTATTCCTCTCATTTCTTCACTGCCCTTTTTATCTATCATTTTCCCTCCTCATTTTTCCGTTTCCATTTCCATTTCTCTCTCTCTTCGTTACTTCTCTCAGTTTCCTTCTTTATTTTCCTGCCTCCTTTCCTTCCATTTCCTTCTCCCTTCCTGCTGACTTTTTTTTATCTTCTTTCCTAGCTATTTTTTCTTCCTTTCCCCATTTTCTCTTTTTTTTTCTCTTTCTTATCTTTAATCTGTTCTTTCATATCTATCTTGTATCTTTTCTTTCTTCTATTCAGTCTTCTCTTCTTTCGTTTCCTTTCCTTTTCTCTCTTTTTTATATCATCCATTATTTCATTATTTTCCTTCTTCCTTCCCTCCATTCCATTCTTCACTTCTATTATCCATCTGTCAATCCTTCCTTCCTCTCCTTATCTCTCCTTTATTCTTCTCTGTCTTTATTCCCTCCTCTCCCTTCATTTATCTTTCCCTAGTTTGGTGTATTCTTCATTATCTGCTTTTGTATTCTATCCCCCCTTCTCTCCTTCCCTCTTCCTTCTCTTTTTTTTTTTTTCTTTCTCTAGTCTTCTCTCCTCCCTCTGCCTTCTCTCCTTCGCTCCCTCCTTTCCTCCTTCACTCGTCACTCCTACTTGATGTTTTCTCGACCCCCTTAGTGGAGACAAGTTCAGTCTAGTGAGGCGAGATTGGAAAAACTTCTTTAACTCTTCCTCCTCCTCCTCCTCGTCCAACTTATCCTCCTCTTCCTCCTCTTCGCGTTCTTCGTCCGTTCATCTTTAGTCATAAATTTCTTCTTCTTCTTCTTCTTCTTCTTCTTTTTCTTCTTTTCTTTATTTATTTTCTTCCCTTATTTTTGGTTTTGATTTTGATTTGGTGTCTTTCCTTTTTTTTTTTGTTTGTTGTTCTTTTTCTTCATCTTTCCTTACTACTCAACTTCCTCCTTCTCTTTATTTGATATCTCTTCCGCGGCCGGTCATCTCCACACTCCTCTTCTTCCTCCTCCTTTCCTCCTCTTCAGCCGCTCTTCTTTAGTCATAAATTCTTCCTTCCTCCCTTCCTTTGCTCCTCTTTCATCAAATTTCCAGGTCATTTGGGTTTTCACAGCATTTAACGTAACCCAACCTAACCAAACCTAACCTTACCAAACCTAACCTAACCTAACCTTACCTAACCTAACCTAACCTAACCTAACCTAACCATACCTAACCAAACCTTACTTAACCTTAACTTAACCTAACATTACCTAAGCTAACCTTACCTAGCTAACATAACCGGCCTTAACTTACCTAACCAAACCTAACCTAACTTAACCTCACCTAAACTAACCTAACCTTATCTAACCTAACCTAACCTAACCTGACCTGACCTACCTTCTCCCTTTAATAATTGTATGTTTTAATGCTGTCATTGAGAAAAACAGTTAGGAGTATCTTATAGAATTAGAGAAAAAAATAATAAGAATATAAAAACGACAAGGTAGTGATTGTGGTGATGGTGGTGAACAAGACAGAATAACCTTGTGAATGTGTTGATGATGATGATGATGATGATGATGGTGGTGGTGGTGGTGGTGGTGGTGGTGGTGGTGGTGGTGGTGGTGGTGGTTATAATGAATAAGAAGAATAAAATCAAGAGAAGAAAAAAATAGAAGAAAAGTAAAAACCAAAAATATATAAATAGAGGAAGGAATAAGAAATTTTTACTTAAAGATAA
>NC_059277.1:4920000-4935000 GCF_017591435.1 Portunus trituberculatus
AAAAGGATTCCAGTGCCCCGCCATGAGCCAGATCCCTTTAAAACATTGAGTATATTTAGTTCCCGATCCTCTTGTTTTTTTTCTTTTTTTTATTTCCTTTTCATTATTGGAGTTTATTGGTGGTGTGACTATTACTGTTTTTCATTATATTTTCTTTTATTTTTCATTGATTATTGCAGCGTATTGGAGAGAGAGAGAGAGAGAGAGAGAGAGAGAGAGAGAGAGAGAGAGAGAGAGAGAGAGAATTTTGCTGGTTGACACGTTATTAAGAAATTTGACAATGATATACTCTCTCTCTCTCTCTCTCTCTCTCTCTCTCTCTGGGTATTTATTTTCAACTTTCATTTTTTCTCTACTTTTCACCACCACCACCACTACCGCCATCAACACTTCCTCGTCCTCGCCCTCCTCCTCCTCCTCCTCCTCCTCCTTCTTCTCATAACAATGGATCAAATCTCCATCAGACGCTACTGCACAATCTTTAGAGATACGGAAGATGAGAGGAGGAGAAGGAAGAGGAGGAGGAGGAGAAGGAGGAGGAGAATGGAAAATATGAGAAAAAAAGGGAAGGAGAGAAGGAGAGACGGGGAGAAGATGGAGAGATAATTCTGGCTTCCATAACCCTTAGTCCATCCTGTTTGGGTTACGGTGGAGGAAGAAGAGGAGGAGGAGAAAGAGGAGGAGGAAGGAAAATGGAGAGAAAAGCGGAGAGAAAAGAGAGAGGGAAATGGGGGAAGAGGAAGAGAGAAGAGAGGATAAGTAGGATGAAAGAGGAAATTGTGAGAGAAGGGAAATATGTAGAAGAAGAAGGAGGAGGAAGAGGAGGAAGAAGAGGAGGAAGAGGAAGGACAAAGAGAGGGAGGGAGAAGAAGAAAAATAGAAAAATAAAATACAAAAATGTTGATGGGAGAAATGATAAATTGAAAACTGTTCGTACGAGAGAGAGAGAGAGAGAGAGAGAGAGAGAGAGAGAGAGAGAGAGAGAGAGAGAGAGAGAGAGAGAGATACTAGATATACTCCCACGTGATAGAGTTAGTGTAGTGTTACGATTTTAATTTAAGTACACAACCATCATCACTACCACCACCACCACCACCACCACCACCACCACTCTAACCACAGTAACCACAACTACAAAAACAACAACAAAAATAACAACAACAACGACAACAAATCAGGAGTATTACAATCATCATCATGAAGAAGAAGAAGAAGAAGAAGAAGAAGAAGAAGAAGAAGAAGAAGAAGAAGAAGAAGAAGAAGAAGAAGAAGAAGAAGAAGAAGAAGAAGAAGAAGAAGAAGAAGAAGAAGAAGGAAGAAGAAGAAGAAGAAGAAGAAGAAGAAGAAGAAGAAGAAGAAGAAGAAGAAGAAGAAGAAGAAGAAGAAGAAGAAGAAGAAGAAGAAGAAGAAGAAGAAGTAAAGAAGAAGAAGAAAAAGGAAGAGGAGAAGGAGAAGAAGAAAAAGAAAAGAGAAAGTAAAAAAAGAAAAAGACGAAGAAAAAAGAAAAAGAACAAGAACAAGAACAAGAACAACAAAAGAGCAGCAACATAGAGAACAACAACAACAACAACAATGACAAAACATCAACTAGAACAACAACAAAAACAACAACACAAAACCAAATAACAGATGTAGAAAGAGGAAGAAAAAGAGAGAAAAATGTGAGAGAGAGCAAGAAAGAAAAATAATACAAGAAAGTAAAAAAAAATGAAAAGAAAAAATAAAGAGAAAGAAAGAAAGAAAGAAAAACGAAAGGTAGTGAATAGAGAAAGGAAAAGAAGAGAGAGAGAGAGAGAGAGAGAGAGAGAGAGAGAGAGAGAGAGAGAGAGAGAGAGAGAGAGAGAGAGAGAGAGAGAGAAGCAGCAAAAAAACAGAAAAGAAAAAATAATAAAAATAAACAGAAGAGAATTTTAACACAAGCACACACACACACACACACACACACACACACACACACACACACACACACACACACACACACACACACACACACACACACACACCTCCATCCCAAAATACCTATTCTGTCATATTTCCAGGAGCGTATCTCAGCCCTTGTTTTATTTCCCTCGCATCCTCCATCGATTTCTATTCCCAGGCTCATTTCCAGGAACGCTCGAACCTCAGATTGACAGTGAGGTGAGGAAGAGAAGGGTCGAGTTGAAAGAAAAGGGAATTAATGTGGAGAGGGGAATAAAAGATTGAATTAGGGATGGAAAAACAAGGAAAAGGTCTAATACAAGGAGAGGAGAAACACAGAGAAGAAAAGAAGGATGCATATGAAGAGGAGAATGATAACAGGGAGGAAATATAAGAAGGAAAGAAATGAAAGAAAAGGAGAAAATGATAATACGAAGAAAAATGGAAAAATGGAAAATAATGAAGGAAAAATAGAGGAAAAGAAGAAAAATCTGAAGAAAAACGATAGGAAGGATGGAGATGACTAAGAAAGAATAAGAAAAGGAAAGATGGAAAAAGTAGAGGAAAAGAAAGAAATGGGGAGAAACGAATGATAGAAGGAAAGAGAGAAAAAAAGGAGGAGGAAAAAGAAGAAAGAGAAAGAAGAGAAGAAAAGATATAATAAGAGTGAGGAAAGGCAACTGAAAAGAAAGACTTTGGAATAAGAGGAAAAGGAGAGAGAAGGAAGGATGAAGAAAAAAAGGAAAGGAAACAACAGAGAAGAGAATAATAGGAAAATGAACAAGGTGAAACAAAGAGAAAACAACAAAAAAGGAAAACAAAAAAGGTAGAATGGAAAAAAGAAGGAGAGGGATAGAGAGGAGAAAAGTATAAAAAAAGAATGAAGTAGAGAAGAAAAGAAAAAAAGAAAGTTGAGAAATGTAAAAAGAACTAAAAACAATTAAAAGAAGGAGGAAAAAAGTGGTAGAGAAAGAAACTAGAGAAAAATGAGAGAGAGAGAGAGAGAGAGAGAGAGAGAGAGAGAGAGAGAGAGAGAGAGAGAGAGAGAGAGAGAGTTAATCTTTCCTCTCACTCTCCTACCTCTCTCAATTTTCTTCCATCCAAAGTCTCTTCCCTTCTTTCTTCCTTCCCCTTCCTTCAATTCTCCTTCTTTCTATTCATCCCTTTCTCTTCTATTCTATCGACACTGTAAGTCCTTCTTTAATCCTCCTCTCTCTTCCTTGTCCTTGCTTTCTCTCTCTCTCTCTCTCTCTCTCTCTCTCTCTCTCTCTCTCTCTCTCTCTCTCTCTCTCTCCTGTTCAATTATTTACAATGCATATTCAGAGAGAGAGAGAGAGAGAGAGAGAGAGAGAGAGAGAGAGAGAGAGAGAGAGAGAGAGAGAGAGAGAGAGAGAGAGAGAGAGAGAGAGAGAGAGAGAGAGAGAGAGAGAGAGAGAGAGAGAGAGAGAGAGAGAGAGAGAGAGAGAGAGAGAGAGAGAGAGAGAGAGAGAGAGAGAGAGAGAGAGAGAGAGAGAGAGAGAGAGAGAGAGAGAGAGAGAGAGACTTTCTTCTTTACTTCTATCAGCACCACCAATATCTCATCCTCTTCTACCTCCTCTTTCTCTTCTTCCTCCCTCTCTTCTTCCTCCTCCTCCTCCTCTTCCTCCTCCTCCTTCCTCCTCCCTCTCCCTCCTCCATCAGCTTTCCTCCATTAAGTGTGTGTCAGAGTTGCTAAGTGCCTGCCTACCTCCCTTCCTATGTGTGTGTGTGTGTGTGTGTGTGTGTGTGTGTGTGTGTGTGTGTGTGTGTGTGTGTGTGTGTGTGTGTGTGTGTGTGTGTGTGTGTGTGTGTCTGCCAACCTGTAAAACTATCCATATTTCTTTGTTACTTTATGTGTGTGGTTTCGTTATGCACGCGTGTGTGTGTGTGTGTGTGTGTGTGTGTGTGTGTGTGTGTGTGTGTGTGTGTGTGTGTGTGTGTGTGTGTGTGTGTGTGTGTGTGTGTGTGTGTGTGTGTGTGTGTGTGTGTTTGGTGTGCATACATGCATGCATACATTTCTTTCTTATTTGTGTCAGTTTGTTCAACATTTTGTTCGTTTAAGAAGGATTAAGGTCATGCGCGGGCGGACACACACACACACACACACACACACACACACACACACACACACACACACACACACACACACACACACACACACACACACACACACACACACACACACACACACACACACACACACACACACACACACACACACACACACATACACACACACATACTCACTAATAAGCAGCATTATAATTAATACGAAGTTTCCTTTTCACATTCTTTCCTCCTCTTATATTTCTCTTTCATCTTTCTCCTCTTAATCTCATACATGAACATTTCTCTTCGTCTTCCTTCCTCTAAAGCTTCCTCTTCCCATCACCCTCCTCCTCCTCTTCCTCTCCTTCCACTTCCTTCCATTTCCTCCCCATTCTCTTCCAGGACAGACTTTCTTTCCTCTCTCCTCCTTCATATTTCTTCCTCTTTCCTTCTACGCTTGTAAATTTCCCTCACTCCTTCACATTTTTCCCTCCTGCACTTCCTCCTCCTCCTTCTTCTCCTCCCCTTTGCTTGTAAACTCAAATAGCCAATAAAGACCAGCCCTCACACACCACCCACAGCTGACACTCCTCCCACACCTGCCCATGTATAAAGCGACGCGTACAGGTGTTCAAGTTTACTCACCTGAGCCCCCCCTTGAAATACGAGAGAGAGAAAAAGAGGAGGAAAGAAAACGGGTAACCAAGTCTCCAGCCAGTAACGCTTGTCTGTAAATCTGCGCGTGACGTAAATATGAAAATGTGCTGTAAGTGACACTGAACCTCGCCCTTACCTGCCTTTACAATGGGGACAATGGCTGCTTTCTTCCCCCCTCGCGTTATGGAAGGGATATTAAAGGTAACTCACGCTTACGACCCAAACTCACGCTACTTTTATCCTTATCCCTGCTCCTCTAATGCCTCTCTCTCCTCTCCTTTCTCTCCTTTCCTTCTCCTCTTCCTCTCCCCTCGCTTATTCGAAAGGTTTACTCCCTCTCTTCTTTTGATTTTTACGTTAGGTTAAGGTTAAGTTTGGATTATTTTTTAGTTTATAAGGTTGAGATGGTAATGTGTGAGATTTTGGGAGATTATGTTAGCTTAGGTTGGGATAAGTTAGGTTTGGTTAGGTTATAGTAAGTTAGTTTTTTTTAGATTACATTAGAAAATTTAAGGTTAAGTGAGATTATGTTAAGTTAGATAAGGTAAGGTAAGGTAAGGTAAGGTAGTTGTGATTAAGTTAATGTAAAGTTAGGTCAGAATATATTTCGCTATATTGATTAAGGTCATATTATGTAATGCTTGGTTAAATCATAAGCTAGGTAAGGTAAATGAAGGTCATCCTGTGTTACCTTACAATATCATGGCAGAAAATGATAAATAGTATTACTTTTATGTGAAATGTGAAAAGAAAATACTTCAGTAATTTTATTTTTTTATCACTTAATTAATTTACCTATTTCACGAAGGAGAATACTTTTAAGAGAGGCTTTTAGAGAAAGGAAGTGCATAAAGTGTTGATGAATGGTGAGGAGAAACACTAATTAAACACTGGGAAAATATATTCCGAAATGCACTCAGCGAGCACAAAGTAAGTGAAAATTAACACAGAGAATTGAAAGAGGAAGAGATTAAAAAAAAGAGAAGGAGCCACAAAAGAAACTGAAAGAAGTGTACCATAAAAACAAAAACACACGAAAACACACACAGAAAAATCAGAGACGGAAAAACAAAACGAAAAAACGGCAAAGTATACACACACACACACACACACACACACACACACACACACACAGTAAAGCAGAAACCACCATTGGCCCCATGACGTGCGATGTGAAGGCGAAGACCAACTGATGCATAAAGGGGAAGAGGCGCATTGGGAGGCAGGAGGAGCCAAGAGAAGCCAAAACGGGAGAGAAGACGAGGCAAGATTCTTAAGGTCACTGCCACTGTACCCCCCTCCTCCGAGACATCGAGTGGTGGGGATGGGGGGATGGTCACTAACCCTGGCGATTTAGGCCGTCTTAAATCGCCCATAATGACATTCCTGCGAAGTCCCGAGGCTGAGATGCGGAGGATAATGCACAGAGGGGACCGTCTTGGCTGCGGGACTGACGTGGCAACTCAGGAACTTGGCAAGTGCTGGGAACTTTCGCCTTTATCTCATCTCGTTTTTGGGACTACTCTTACTGTCTCTTTCTTTCTCTCTCTCTCTCTCTCTCTCTCTCTCTCTCTCTCTCTCTCTCTCTCTCTCTCTCTCTCTCTCTCTCTCTCTCTCTCTTGGACCGTCCTTTGCTTGGGACGAAATGTGATACAGTTTGGGCTGATGTGTTGAAATGGACAGTCTTGGGGGGAGGAGGAGGAGGAGGAGGAGGAGGAGGAGGAGGAGGAGGAGGAGGAGGAGGAGGAGTCACAATAGGAAGAGGAAATGCCTTCTCATATTTTCCTAGTGGGTTACTTTCTTCTTTACGACACAATAATAGTAATAATAATAATAATAATAATAATAATAATAATAATAATAATAATAATAATAATAATAATAATAATAATAATAATAATAATAATAATAATAATAATAATAATAATAATAATAATAATAATAATAATAATAATAATAATAATAATAATAATAGAAATGAAAAGAACAATAATAATAATAATGATAATAATTATAATAATAATAATATTGAAAAATAATAATAATAATAATAATAATAATAATAATAATAATAATAATAATAATAATAATAATAATAATAATGATAATAATAATAGTGACACATATGTACTACCTTATAACACATAATAATGGAATGATTTATAATAGTAGTAACAGAGGTAGTGATAGAAGTAGTAATGGTGGTAATAAAAGTGATACATACATCACTCTCTCTCTCTCTCTCTCTCTCTCTCTCTCTCTCTCTCTCTCTCTCTCTCTCTCTCTCTCTCTGTCCCAAACGCGTGGTATGTAAATTGCAGAAAAAAACAAGGATTGAGAGAGAGAGAGAGAGAGAGAGAGAGAGAGAGAGAGAGAGAGAGAGAGAGAGAAAGAAAGAAAGAGACGGAAAGAAGTGAAAGTATGATCTACAGTCAGTCAACCTCCCTTTATCTCTCTCTCTCTCTCTCTCTCTCTCTCTCTCTCTCTCTCTCTCTCTCTCTCTCTCTGTGTGTGTGTGTGTGTCTCCCCTCGCACATCACTCAAGACTCTCATCAACCATACGTAAGAAAGTTCAGTTTGTATAGGTATCGTAAGGGTATTGTTGTCGCCTACCCCTTTACTATTGTCAGGATAATTGGAGGTGAAGAGGGGCCACGTAACAGGAGAACAATAGCCAGTCTTTCTTATGGGGAGGCTCGGCTGGTTATCATGAGGAGGAGCCACGGAACAATAAGGGTTAATAGTGACTAGGTATGTCGTGTCTCCTCTTGCCTTTGTGGGTTTGTGTTTTCCTGTCTGGGTGTTTGTGTTGGGGAGAAACGAGGGGAGAGAATGTGGTTTTGCATTTCTTGTTTTGTTTTGGTTCCTGTTTGGTTTGTTTGGGTTTGTGTTGTGCTGTCTCTCTCTCTCTCTCTCTCTGTCTGCTTCTTTTTATTTTATTTTCTTTATTTTGTTTATTTGCCTATTTATCTATCTGGCTGTTTATTTATATATGTAACTTTCTATCCATCCATCTTCTTATCTATCTTTATATGTAGCTACTTCTCTCTCTCTCTCTCTCTCTCTCTCTCTCTCTCTCTCTCTCTCTCTCTCTCTCTCTCTCTCATCCACATAAAGGTGTCACACTTTCTCTTACTGTTTCTACGACGTGTTGCAACAGACGAGGTTTGACAAGCACTCAGTTATTAGTCAAAACACATTAACTTCTCTAAAAACACGAAAATCAAAAATCCACTGAAAAATAGCAAAACTAACAAGAGCACTTCATTTTTGTTCCGAAAAAATCTGAGAATAAATAAAAATCTGAAGACTGCCAACTAAAAATCTGGAAAAGGTGGCGAAAAAATCTGAAGGCATACGCAAAAATCTGGTGTCGGTGATCAAGTCTAGACATTTAATTCAATAAATGGCAAGGTGAAAGTACGTTTTTCCCCTCCTTTGTAATTTTTGCTTTCGTTTCTGTTTTATTTTTTTCTCTTAGTTCAACGTAAATATAAATAGGGAGTTTTTATTTAGTTTCACATGGAGAGTTTTCACACTAACGAAACCAACACGAGAAACGGAGAGTTAAAATGAAATAAAAAAGATATGTTGCTAATTCAAGTAGAGTAGAGAAGAGAGAAGAGGGGGAAAGAAAGAGAAAAAAAAAACTGAAAAAAAGGAAGAAAAAAAACGACGCTGAAACACCCCCCACCAACACCACCACCACCACAACCACCACCACCAGCCAATCTACCCCCGATCTTCCTTCCATCCATCCTTTACCTGCCAGCACGCAACACACACAACACAAAACAAGGCAGAACAAAGCCTAAACTAATCAACAGCGCCTTTCCTGACTACAGCAGCAGCACCAGTTAGAAGCAGCAGCACCATCGCCATAGCCCCAATGGGTACAATTCCTGATACACTCTCATGCTGCACAACCACATTCAAAAGGGTTAAGATGAAGTAATACGTGATTTTAAGCTCATTTTTACGTTTCTAGTGGCAGATTAACGGCATTTCTACATCATTAATAGGATAAATACGCTTGAAAATCCTGCTAATCATATCTGCGGGCTTTGAAAATGGTAGAAGTGAAAGTGCGGAGAGTTTCAGAATGTGCGCCTCAGTCAGATTCCCAACCTGCCCTCGATGATAGGACAGAAAACGGTCTTCCATCACAACGGCGTCGGGTGTTCACGATTGCTCCTCGCTCCCGTGTTCATTGGAGAGGCATTTGAAGCACTTTACATGGCGTGGCCTTGCTCCAGTGTTGCAGGGGTGCCTGTGAGGCTGTTGTGTTTATTTGTGTGATGGTGTGAGTGTTGTGAGGGTCGAGGTGTTGTGTTTATGCTTGTATGAGTGTTGTGAGTTTTCCAGGGGTTTTGTTTTGTGTTTATGTGATGGTGTGAGAGATTTTTATTGTGTTGATTTGAATGTGTGACTTTGCAAGGGAGTTGTGTGTAGTGTATGAGCGTTGCTTGTGATGTAAGTTAAGCTCGTATTCTCAAATATTTCTGCGCTTCTCCTCCACTATTTCAAAAGGGTTTATTTAAATTTACGAGTTTTTTTAAGGTGTTTCAACGGTCCTAGAAGCAGAGCGGCAAGATTTCTACATTGCTAACTGCAGAAACACTCTTGAAAACCCCGGTAATCATTTATGTGGCCCTTACAAATAGTCGTGGTGAGAGAGCAAAGCGTTTCTGAATATTGGCCTTATAGTGTGATGAAGTGTGTGTCTGTGTTGCAAAAAAGTGTCATGTTACGTTTATAAATGTGGTGTGAGTGTTGCAGGCGTGTTGTGTTACGTTTATGATTGAATGATACTGTTGCTGTAAAGGTGTCAGTAATGATGTGACCGTGATGTTATGACGATGGCGTTCTTGTAATGGCGTTGAAGAGGACAGGGAGGTACTACAGAGAGAAGTGCTACCGGGAACAATACAATGCTACAAAGTGATTATGAAGTTCTGATGAAGTTAGAAAGCCGTGACTCACACATGCGTTGAGTTACTGACGGAATACACTAATTAATTCCTCGGAGAGAGAGAGAGAGAGAGAGAGAGAGAGAGAGAGAGAGAGAGAGAGAGAGAGAGAGAGAGAGAGAGACTGGGAATGGATAGGAGGAATTGGTGTAGCTTTATGTACGTATGACTTCTGGTCGATAGTATTAACTTTTAAAATTTGGCAAACTAGTATGTCGCTTTATTTTTTTTTTCTATTTATAGTATGTAGGCTTTAGGTAAAAAAAAAAAAAAAGGCTAGGAAGGGTGGTTCATCAAGTAAAGAACAGTCTGTACGTTGTATATAAAACTTCCCAATGTGAAAATCCCAATACGAAAACAGACTAGACTTGTTTTTTTTTTCAATTTACTAAGCAAGAAAGAAATTGAAAAAGAAATTAAAGGGAGAGAAACATTGAAATACTGTACGTGGTATATGAATGCATGATGAAAAAAAAAAATCGGTATTATGTAACACGGTGGGAAAAAATGCTAAAAGAATATGAAAATGAGAAAAAAAAAGCATGTAACTCACGGGATAATTAAAGCAAAAAAATGAACAAATATCAGCTTAAGTGTAAAAAAAAAAGAGTAAACTGATATGAGCGCATTACAGAATAAAAGTAAAGACAAATGGAAAAAATACATTGATATCTGCACCACTTATCCAAAAAATCATATTACTCATCAAAAACAAAAGACGAACAAAAAGTAAAAAAAAAAAAAAAAAAGAAAAAACAATCTAGTGTATCAGCAATCATTCAAATTTGAGCCACACAGAATATATTAAAAAAAGACGTGAAACTAGAGAGAGAGAGAGAGAGAGAGAGAGAGAGAGAGAGAGAGACTTCCTCTCTCTCTCTCTCTCTCTCTCTCTCTCTCTCTCTCTCACACATCGTCTATACACTGGATATATTAGTTTATTTATCTACTTGGTGACATAATCAACTTTTATTATGTACAAGAACTGCTTTCAATCTTAACCTAGAGAGAGAGAGAGAGAGAGAGAGAGAGAGAGAGAGAGAGAGAGAGAGAGAGAGAGAGAGAGAGAGAGAGAGAGAGAGAGAGAGAGAAAGCAATGAAGCGAGCAGGCCAATGAGTGAGCTAAGAACCGGAAGAGAGAGAAGAGAGAGAGGGAGAGATAGGATGCGTTTGTGCTTTTCCATAATTAACTCCTAAGGCGTAGAATTCAATGCAAACACAGTACAAAAGGAGCGGCCTGAGCGATGCCAATTACTGGTCTCCGATGAACGGGCGGCACCAGAGGAACGAATCAATTGCTTCCGACGCGATGGTGCTCCTGCTTCTGTGCTTCGCCTTCCGTGCTTCGTGCTTCCTGGTTTGCTTTGCGTTTATTTACTCTTTTCCGTTTTTCGCGGGTTTTATTCATTTCTATTTTTTTTTTTATCTTGCTTTTTTGTGTCTTATTTTTGTTTTAGTTTTTTTTGGGGCGGGGAAGGTTTGTTGTTTGTGTTTCTCCCTCTTCTCTTTCTCCTCTTTCGCTTCTGTTTTTCTCTGTTTCTCCTCCTCCTCCTCCACTTCTTCTTTCCATTTTTTTCTTTTCTTCCATCACGATTTATGTTTGTTTCCATTTCCTCTTCCTTCTTCTTCTTCTTCTCTCCCTATTCGTCCTCCTACTCTTCCTCTCCTTAACTTCCTAATAATTTCATTCTTCTATAATTTCGTTTTATTCCCTCCTTGTTAATTTTTTTTTATTTTATGGGGGAATGGTTTGTTGTTGTTTGTGTTTAGTTATTTGGTTCGTTTGCCTGTTTTGTGGTTCGTTGGTTTCGTGCTTTCCTGTGATTGGTTCGTTTTGTTTTGTGTGTTTTCGTTTCGTTTGTCTTCGTTTATTCCGTGTTATGTTTTGTTCGTTTCTTGTTCTGTATTGCGTGTGTTTCGTTAAGTATGGGTCATGTGTTCGTGTGCTTCATATGTTCTGTGTTTTGTATACGTTTGTTAGTGTGTTCGTGTTTCGTTTCGTCTCGTGTGCTCAGTTTCTATTCTTTCTATATTTTCGTGTGTTCATATTTAGTTTTGATTTGCGAGTGTTCTATGTTTTGTATTTCATGTGCTTTTCTATTGTGTGTTTCGTGTGTTCGTGTTTCACTTTTATAATTCTTTAACTTCCCTTCGCGTATTTCACATGTTCGTATTTCATTTTGTGTTTCGTGTTCCCTTTGGTGCAGTGTGTCCCGTCACGAGCACAGCATGGAACACCTGACACCTGACGCCCCGCTACTGCTACAACCACCGCTCCTGCCGCCCGTACTCTCTCGATAATGTAGCAGTGAGCAGCAGAGTGTGTAGCGATTATCTCCACCCGTCCTTCTCTTCATCTCCCTCCTCCTCCTCCTCCTCCTCCTCCTCCTCCTCCTCCTCCTCCTCTTCCTCTTTCTCATTTTCTTCCTCTCTCGTTTCTCCTTTTATCAAACTATATTTTTTTTATTTTCTTTCATTATCGTTTTTTTTTCTTTCTTATTAGTTTCATGATTCTCTTTTTTTTCCTTCCCCTCCTCTTTCTTTTCCTTTTCATTCTTCTCCACCTCTTCTGTTTTTCCTTTATTCTTTCCTTCTTTCTCTATCCTCTTTCTCTTTCGCTTCCTTTTTTTTTATCTATTTCTCATCTTCCTCCTTCTCTTCCCATTCCTCCTTTTCTTCGTTCACGTCTTATGCTTTTTCCATTTCTTCCTTCTCTTTCTTATTTTCCTAACCAATCTCTTTCTCCTCTCTAACTTCCTAATAATTTTATACCATACTTTAATTCCTTCCTCTCCTTACCATCTGTTTTTCCTTTCCTTTACCTCATCTTCCTTACACAACCAATTTTCCTACTCGGCACTGTCAAGCATTCACTGTGATGCAGCTTTACATGATGCAGTTGCTCGTTAGTGTGCCTGCAGGCGTACCAAATGAGTGCAGTGGTGGAGAGCTCTTGTAGTGGACAGTGTGACGGAGCAACGTATCTTCTCTGTCATGGTGATAAGTGCGATACTGGTAGTTTTCTGAGTGTCTGAAGATGAGTATATATTGGGGAATGACGGGGTTGAGTGTAAAGTTGTATCGTGTGTGTGTGTGTGTGTGTGTGTGTGTGTGTGTGTGTGTGTGTGTGTGTGTGTGTGTGTGTGTGTGTGTGTGTGTGTGTGTGTGTGTGTGTGTGTGTGTGTGTGTGTGTGTGCTGAGTAGGAGAATAGGTGGTTTGAAGAGCGTGTGATGTTTTTTTTTCCCCTTGTTTTGAGAAAGGTTGAGTAGGAAAGAAGTGGTTTTGAGTGTACGTAATGTAGTAATGTGGCTTTTATTCATTCATTCTATTTTTTTTATTCATTTATTTATTTATTTTGTTTTACTTATTTATTTATTTATTTTATTTATTTATTTATTTTTTTTTTTTTTTGAGGAACAGAAAGTTTGAGCTGAAAAGAAGTGGTATGGAGAGTAGGTGACTGAGTTTTGTAGGGAAAGACTCATGTAGCATTGAACATGAGTACTGTAATGTGAATTTTGTAAAGGGAAAGGTTGAGCAGAAAAGGAATAGTACCGAGAATATGACGTATGATGCCAACCTGCGAGAAATAATGAGGGCAAGACACTACAACATAGGGTCACAGTTTTCAAAGGTCACAAAGATGATTAGACACAGTTCTCACCAGTGTTTTCATCAATTACCAGGAAATGGGACCATAAAAACAACTGAAACACCCAATTTCAACTCTAAACTATTACTAGCACTAAGAACAACACGGCACAACATTAAGTAACACTTTATAAAGGCCACAAAGATGACTAACTTAATACGTATCAGTGTTTTCGTCAGTTACAAGCCATTTGAATCATAAAAACACGCTTGAAACACCTAACTTTCAACTTACCTACTAGTATCAGCAAAAATAATACGCCACAACAATTAAGCAAAGTATTTAAAAGCACACAGAGATGACCAAACCAGTTCCCACGTGTGTTTTCTTCAATTACCACCCATTCGAAACGTGAGAACACAGTTGAAAAGCATAATTTCACCTAAAACGAGCATTCAGCATTAGGAAGGAGGGAAGGAGTAGTAAATTTCTGGCGTTTCTGGAAGAGCGACTGTAATACCATGGCCACAAACCTGATGTTTTTGGGAGGAGGGATTTTCCATGTGGGAACTGATGTGGAGAGTGAGGAAAGTGGAGAGGTGGAGAAAGGTGGAAAGGTGAAGTGTTGGTTATTAATGCTCTGGTCCCCCAGTTTATTTTTCATTTATCTTTCTTTGCATTATGTTCTCTCTCTCTCTCTCTCTCTCTCTCTCTCTCTCTCTCTCTCTCTCTCTCTCTCTCAGGGTAAGCGTTTCCAAGGTCGAAAATAGTGCTATAAATATTCGGCCAAGTCTCAGCCCAACACGACCACTGTCCAGTCACTTCATGGAAATTTTATTCTTGATCTGATTACGTCCCGCGACTGCCACCTCCTCCATTCCTAGGAGGCGCTGTGTTCTCACGCTCTCTCTGTTCTTCTGCTTTTCCCTCACACCTCCTCTATACTTTCCCTCCTCTTATTTCTCTACGCGTTTCTCTGTTTCTGTGTTTCTTTGTTCCTTCACTTCTCTTCTACCTCTCTATATTTCTATCTTTGTGTTTTTGGTTCTGTGTTTCTGTCTCTGCTTTATTCTCACTCCTCTCCTCTACCTTCCCTCCTTCTAACCTCACCAAACTAAGCTTCACATAAGCTCATTTACCGGAACGAAATCACACACTAGTAATTCATAGCAAAGCTGATAACAAGAGAGGCAGCGAGGCGTGGTGTGCCTTGCCAAGACTCATATTCTGAAACGCTTTGGTCTATCAGTACTACTATTTTCAAAGGCAACTAAGATGATTACCCCGTACATATCGCAAGAGTATTTTTCCATCCCATAGTGTAGAAATCTTGTCAAACTGTCGCTAAAACATAAAGACACCTTTTAAAACGTGTAACTTATCATAATCCCGTTTTTTAAACACTCCTCCCCATCAAAATAATTTTCAAAAGCCACAAAAGTGATTAGCCGAGTTCCCATCAGTGTTTTTTTTCTCCATTCAAAGCATAGAAGCCTCGTTAGTTTGTTAATATCACCATAAAAAGAACCACTCCAAGAAAGCTATGCAACATAAACTAGAGCCTCTGGACAATAGTGGAGGTGTAGCGCAAAAGTGTTTCACGATATGGTACAAAGCATTACCTCCTCCTCCACCTCTTATTCCTCCTTGCCATTACTGCCCTAAGTGTAATGAGGACAAGGGAAGGCCGCGCGGAGGCTGAAGTGCATGAGGGGAGAGCTGCTTTCACACCCACGTAGCGGCTGTGAAGTGAGAATTGGAAGCGTGAGGCGAGGAAGAGCGGGGAGATTTCT